>NC_056726.1:477477710-477720210 GCF_019279795.1 Protopterus annectens
TGGCAACACTCAGATCTGCTCTGAGTTACAGCACAATGACACTAAATATACAGAACCAACTGATATTGCCAACATCCTGGCAGATAGGTTCAGTGCTAACTTTACCCCCCTCTCACCCCCTAAAAGGGCCCATCTTTATACCAGAAGAATGCAAAGTTCCTGTAATCATGGCTGCACAGGTAAAAACCTCAATCTCCAAAGCCAAGAACACAGTATCCCAAGCTGCCTTCTACACGAACTACAGAATGAACTGGCACCCCACCTATGTACCATGTTCAATCATAGCCTCACCTCAGGCTTTGTGCCCATTGAATGTCGCACTGCGATGGTTATCCCACTCCACAAAGGGGGGGCCACAACAGATCCCGGAAACTACCGCCCCATTAGCCTGACAAGCCTGGTCTGCAAGGCCATGGAATGTATCATCATGGAACTCATAAACAAAGACATTGGAGATCTCCAAACTCTGAACCCCACACAGTTTGGGTTTGTAAAAGGCAGATCATGTCTCCTAAACCTCATAGACTTCTTTGAAGTAGTCACCAAGGCCATAGATGAGGATAAGTTGGTTCACACAGCCTATCTAGATCTCACCAAGGTGTTCGACACCATCCCCCACTCTGGAATTATAGATAAACTCACTAGACTAGGTATAAATCCCTATGTGAGAAGATGGGTTGCCAACTGGCTTTCTGACAGAACCCACACTGTGAAAGTAGCAGACTCCAAATCAGACTTCAGACCAGTGACAAGTGGAGTACAAAGGGTTCAGTCCTGGATCCTCTCCTATCTACTTCTCTGAAGTACAGGCTAACACAGAAGGTCTTTGGCTAACAAAATTCGCAGATGACTGCAAACTAGGAGCCATAATCAAAACTTCTAATGATGTGGACATCCTACAAAAAGGCCTCACTGAGACAGATGCCTGATGTCAAAGCCATGGTCTCAAGCTCAATGCCAAAAAGTGCATTGTCATCCCCTTTGGTAAAAACTCTGTACCCATGAACTACCACATAGGCGGTAGTCTACTTAACACCAAAAGTGTGATAAGAGACCTTGGGACACAGGTGGACAATAGTGTCTACTTTGATAATCACATTGCCACAGTGGTCAGGAAATTCTTCTACGTGGCACACCTCATCACAAAAGGTTTCTCATCCAGGAAAAAAGAGGTCATTGTTCTCCTATACTCATCACTCATTAGACCTATTATAGAGTACAACGCTCCTTTTGGTATATACCTCACAAGACATCTACAACAATTGGAAAGGCCGCAGAAATACCTCACAAAGAGGATTACTGGCCTCAAACAGATGCCCTTTACAGACCGACTCAAAAAACTCCAGCTTTACTCCATTGCATACCGCCTACTCAGAGGTGATCTCTGCCTAACATACAAAGTTATGTCAAACACAGAGCTGTTGGACATGCTCCACTTAAAGAAATCCCAATGCCTCTGAGCTACACGCTTTAGGGACCTAAACCTTGTCACCACAATAAACAGAACATGCTGGAGGGATAGATTCCTGTCCCAGAGATTTCCCATACTCTGGAACAGACTACCTATCTATGTGAAACAGAGCTCTTCATTAGCACTCTTCAAGAAAAATCTTGATGATTGGATGGATAATAGGAAATTCACCCCGGGGATCACTTCTGTGGTTCTGCTTGACAGGGACACAGGAAAATAATTTTATTGGGTGGCGAAAGCCAGTGTACCTTTTTGGCTAGACTTGTATAGGCCCTAGGGCCACAATAGCCTAGTACATACTTATGAACCTATAAAACCCATAACATCTAATTTCATAACATTGAGACCAGAACATCTAAAACCCAAAACATATAAAACCCATAACATAGAATGTCATAATATCTAACAGTACAAATCACATGAAAATAATATTCCCTCCACATATAATGACATATAATGACACCAAAGTACCAAATACACTTTTTACTACATTTCTGCAGGGAGGCTTGATACAGTGGGATTAGGAAATTAACTTTTTCCTATGTAATGCGATCTTGGAGTTGGTATATTTAATTTACGGGGGTGTGGGGCAGATATATATATATATATATATATATATATATATATATATATATATATATATATATATATATATACTTTTACATGTATATTTGCTTGCATGTATGTATGGAAACTTAAACATTTATATACTCTTATTCAGTTGTGAAATATCTTGCAATGCTCTACCAGGTTCTTATCTACTCTCACTGTATATTTTGTACACTTGTATTTTTAACCAAAAGGGGTACTATCCTTTTATTGCATACTAACTGCTGTAACGTCTACAGTCTGTATGAACTACCCTGTAATGTCTCTTTTATAACTTTTTCTTTTCTCTGTAAACTTATGGAGTTTTTCTCCCAGGACTCTGCTGAAAACTGACACTTGTTGTCCAGTCAGATTATCCTGGCAAACAAATGTTAAATAACTAAATAAATAAATAAATAACAATAAATGTGTATGTATATATATATATATATATATATATATATATATATATATATATATGGATCCATGTTACATCAATGAAAATCCACATTCCCGATGACTGGATCATCAAGATGAGATCAAATAAACAAATACCTATTTAGTCCCCCCCTCACGTGGGGGGCTGCACCCCCACGCCCCCCCCTACTTAAATATACCAACTACAAGATCGCGCCGCATTTCGGAAATGGGAATACATCCCATTCTGCACTACTCACCATTGTTGGGGATGTGTGGTATCGACTATCTCGTCTCGATGATCCTGTCACAGGGGATGTGGATTTTCGTCGATCTAACAGGAATCCATATATACACACACACACACATATATATATATATATATATATATATATATATATATATATATATATATATAAAAATATTGCAATCACTATCATTAATACCTGTCAAAAGGCTTTTAAAGAAAATGGAAACAATGTTGCCTTCATTCTTATTCATATTATTATTCATATAAGATTACATATAATATTATGGGAGTATGATGGCTTTAGGTTCCCAGATGTAGAATCTGATTCTATTGCTGCATATTTTAACTCTGTTGTACTCTGAATAGACTCAACTTCAATGGAAAACCATCCAGGAGCAGATTATACTAAATTCTTACAAGTTTCTTAAATATGATAAATTAGAAATATGCAGCAACCCTTTCATCTGGTTAACAAAATGTACCTTAGAAGGAAATTCATTTCAGTCTTTAGACTCTGCATATATGAAATAATTTCTTGAAACAATTAAAATATGCTTTTAAAACCCCATTAATATGAAAATGGAAATTGTTGTGCTTTTCCATTGCACACACCTCTAGATTTAAGGAAACTCAGAACAATGTTAAAATGAATTTATTAAAAAGGAATGGATTAGTATTATGGTTTGATTGCTTTGAAAAAGGAAAAGCTAACCATACCTCTCAAGTGTACCTCATTATGAGGAACGTACCTCATTTGGGGTCTTAAAAAGTTCATGTTCCTCGAAGTTCCTCGAAGTTCCTCAAAGTTCCACATCGAAACAGTCTGTCACACATTCAGTGTTAGGAATTTTTTTAAGTGAAATCCATGGTAAATATAAATTAATCATATTAATTTATTAAAGGATCTTCTTTATAAGTAAAACCAGCACATTTTAACCATCCTATGACCTTCCTAGTTGAAGTTGCTAGTAAGCCATTAGTATGTGTTCCACATTTTGCCCATTTGTTCCACATTATGAAGGTGAGTGTTCCTCACTTTAGAGATGGAAGGTTGAGAGCTATGGCTAAGTCCCCAGAATATTTAGTAAAATAATATTAATAAGATAAATCTTCCATCCCTTTAATATTATCCATCAATAAAAATTAAATGAATTTGTAGATAATATAAATGAAGACAAACAGGACACTATTTCCCCATTATAGATTCATAGGTAGGTACTAGTCTATCTGCCTGAGGGCATTTATAAGCCTAGCCAGAGTGTGTCAGCTTTTGCCACCCCATTGATTAATTAACTACTCCTCTGTCAAGCAGAGCCAATGAAGTGATCCTAGGGGTGTATTTTCTGTTACCCATCCACTTGTCAAGGTTTCTCTTGAAGAGTGTTAGTGAGGGGCTCTGCCTGATGTAATTTGGAATTTTGTTCCAAAGCATGGGGAGTCTCTGTGACAGGAATCTCTCCCTCCAGCATGTTCTATTTATTGTTGTGGTGAGGTGACAGTGACTTGGATTTCTTTAGGTGGACCATGTCCATCAATTCTGAGTTGGACATGTCTTTGTAAGTCAGGCAAAAATCACCTCTAAGTAAGCGATATGCCACTGAGTACAGTCAGAGTTTTTTTCAGTTGGGCTGCATAGGACATATGTTTGAGGCCAGTAATCCTCTTGGTGAGGATTTGTGGTCTTCCCAGCTGTTGGAAGTGTCTTGTGAGGTACATCCCAAATGGGGCATTGTACTTTATGATGGGTCTAGTGAATGACCAGTAGAGGGGCACTATAACCTCTTTATTTCTAGATGTGAACCCTTTATTAATTAGATGGGCCATATAGAAGGATTTCCTAACTACTTTGGCAATATGATTGTCAAAGGAGAGATTACTATCTACCTGGGTCTACAGATCTCTTATTATCTCGTCTGTATTAAGGGGGCTGCCACCTATGTGGTAATTCGTGGGTATTTTGTTTTTCCCAAATGGGATGGCTATGCATTTCTTGGCATTTAGCTTGAGGCCATGACTTTGACACCAGGTGTCCGTCTCAGTAAGGCCCTTTTGGAGGATGTCCATGTCAGTGGGACAGTCAGTTATGGCTCCCAGTTTGCAGTCATCAGCGAACTTGGTTAGCCATAGTCCTCCTGTGTTTGCCTGTACTTCTGAGAAGTATATGCCGAACAGTAGAGGTCCCAGGACCGAGCCTTGTGGGACACCACTTGTGACTGGTTTAGAATCGGACCTGGAACCCGCTATTCTTACCGTGTGAGTTCTGTCTGTAAGCCAGTTGGCAACCCATCCCGTGACATAGGGGTTTATGTTCAGGCTGGTGAGTTTTTCTGTAATACTCGAGTGGGGAATGGTGTTGAAAGCCTTGGCGAGGTCAAGGTAGGCTGTGTGAACCACCTTTCCCTCGTCTATGGCTTTGGTGACTGTCTCGATGAAGTCAACCAGGTTTAGTAGGCATGATCTGCCCTTAACAAAGCCATACTGGGTCAGGTCAAGTGTTTGGAGGTTCCCAATGTCTTTGTTAATGAGTTCCATGATGATGCTCTCCATAGCCTTGCAGACCAGGCTAGTCAGGTTTATGGGGTGATAGTTACCAGTGTCAGTTGTGGCCTCTCCTTTGTGGAGAGGAATAACCATTGCTGTGCACCATTCTATGGGCACATAGCCTGTGGAGATGCTGAGGCTGAACAGCATGTTTAGGTGGGGGGTTAGTTTGTTCTGTAGTTCATGCAAGACACAGCCTGGGGCATCATCTGGTCCCATTGATGCTGTGTTTTTGGCTTTTAAAAGGGCTATTTTCCCCTGTGCATCTGTGATTTTTGAGACACTACCCTTTCCAGTATTGTTGTTGGCCCTTTTGGAGGTGAGTGGGGGGTGAAGTTTGCACTGAATCTATCTGCCAGGATGTTGGCAATATCAGTAGATTCAGTACATTTTGTGCTATTTTGCACTAGTTCGGTGCATATCTGCGATTTGCCACTTAGAGTCTTAACATAGCTAAAGAAGGCTTAGTGGTTATCTTTTGAATCCTTGGCTATTTTTCTTTCGAAGTTAGCCTTGGATGATTTCATGAGGGACCTTAGTTTCTTACTGATACTGATCAGGGATGTCTTTCCTTCTTGGGATTTGCTTTTTTCTGAACTAGTTTCCTCCTTCTATTGTATAGCCTGTTTATTGCTGGGGTCCACCAAACTGGTTTCCTTCTCTTAGAGGAGTGAGTCTTGGTTTTGCTAGGGATGGCACAATCCATGCATCCTTGTAGGTGCTCATAGAGTGCATTTGTAAAGGTTTCTGCATCTTGGGCAGTGTTATCCTTTAGCATGGGGGCTGTGAAACTTACCACCTCTGTCTTAAGTAAGGTGAAGTTTACTTTAGAAAAGTTTTTTACTGTGGTTTCTGTAGTTGGGGGTGGTGGTGGGGTGTGGATATCCAGAGTGATTAGTTTATGGTCTGATCTAACCAGTGACGGGCTGACCTCCGGTGTGGAACACCTGTCACCCATATTGGTGATGACCAGGTCCAATATGTTTTCACCTCTGGTAGGGGACTTGACCAGGTGATCCAGGGTATTTGAGTTGATGAATTCCAGGAAGCACTGGGTCTGGGAATTTGTACTTGAGTAGTTTTCCCAGTGAATGGTAGGGTAATTAAAATCGCCTAATACCAGGGTGTTCGGTAAGACCTTCATGTTTTTCAGTGTCTCCAGAAAGGTGGAGTGGTGGTCCTGGGTCATGCAGGGTGATCTGTAGCAGGCCACAATTTGCATTGCAGAATTGCCCGATGTTAGTTGCACATAGATGATCTCAGAGGTATCATGCTGCGCCACTAACTTGGAGGTGTAGTTATCCTTGATGAATATGGATACACCCCACCTTTTGTGTTTCGGTCCATGTTCTGTGGCCGAAATGTGTGGTATGAGTTGTAGCCTGGTAGTGCTGGGGTGCTCTCTGGAGCCTTGAACCAGGTTTCAGTTACTGCACAGATGTCGATGTTCTCCATACTGAGGAGTGCTTTGAGTGCATGCATTTTGAGATTTACACTCCTAGCGTTGAGTAGCATAACCCTCAGTTTTTTGTTGATTGTGCTGTTTACAGAGGTGGGTTTGACTTTTGAGCCTTGCCTAAAAAAGGCACTATGGGGGCAGCAAGAGCCTTGGCCAGTATTCGAAAGCCTAGGGGTGACAGGTGCAAGCTGTCTCTTGTGAAGCAATGCAAAACAATTCATTATATGAATATATGAATGCTATCATTGAAGGTAGATTGACCTACAAAGGAAGCTTATCAAATTTATGTAGGCTAATTATAAATAATAATAATTCTGATACAAAATTCTGGAACTTTCTAGATAGTAGTGGATTAAGTGACCCAGTAGATGGCAAGGATTAAACTTTGTTACATAAATCAGTTAGTCAAACGTCTTCAAGTTTATACTGGAAATATTTTATGTGGAAATATATGCATAAAATGTTTGTTACTCCTTATACAATCTCTAAGTTAGTAAAATGACTACTTCAAATTGTTAGAGATGTATTAAATATTTAAAAGTTGGTTTGACATACATGTTTATGGATTGTGAAAAAAGTAATGTATACTGGGAAGAGGTAATAATGCTTTTAAGGGGTTTTGGTCTGATAATTGTTCTTTTACTAGATCAGTAATACCAATGAATATTTCACTTCATGTATTTGTAAAAGCCAAAGAGCAAAACATTTTTGGGATCGCTTTGCATTTGCTGGAAAAGTTATTACAACAAACTGGAAATTGAACTCAGTTCCTACAGTCAAAGATTTTTTTTAAATTTAACAGCAATACTATATAAAAGTGAAAAAAGAAGTGATCAGAATAAGATCTATAAATCAAGCTAAGAGTTTTAGTGGTTGGATAACCTTAAAAGATTGCTATTGAAATACCAAGACTATTAATGTGTTGATTGTATATAAGATTATATTGATGATTCAATGTTTTTCTGTTATTGTATAATAATATGTGATGTTGAATTTCTTCCTTTCTCTGTATATATTTTAAATACATTAAATTAATAAAAATTTTCTTATGAAAAAAGAACAGTCAGGTAGTAATACCATGATAAAATAACACACTAGAATGTCAGAAAGTAAAGTATTGATTATGCCCAAAAAGTTCCCATTATTAGCAGATGAATGCAAATATCAGGAGATGAGTCCAAGTACATTTAATGACTTCCCCTACATCTAGATGAAGCAATACAGCTATGTTGGGGGTTATATTCATAATGCCAAATGGCTGAAATGCAGAACTGCATTACATTGGGTAAAATGCTTGAAACTAAAAATGCAGACAAGATTGCAGTGCAGTAGGAACTGAATTTAGTTTTAGAAAATAATATATTTATGTTTAGGGACAAGGTATACTTACAATGTAATGGGGTAGCCATGGGAACATCATGTGCTAACAGTTATGCTAATGCAGTAATGTTAAAATGGGATCAGGAAAATATAGTTACAAGCAAGTTTAAAGATCAGGTTCTGTTCTTCCACAGATTTGTGGATGACCTCTTTCTGTTATGGGGGGAACAATAGGTCAACTTGAGTTATTTTTTAAATATATTAATAACTCAACACAATTTTTTAAATTTACTATGGAGTGGTCCTACAGCCAGGTCAATTTCTTGGATGTTTCGATTCTACAAGAACTGGATGGCAAGTTAAACACCCAAATGTATAGAAAAGAATGCCATGTTAAAAGCTTATTAAGTAGAGACAGTATGCACCCTCAATATGTTTTTAGGAATGTAGCACAAAATCAAGCATATAGAGCATCCAGATTAAATGCCAGAGAAATAGATTTTGTGCCACAACTGGGTAGAACATCCAGGGAATTGACAGAAAAAGGTTATGACCAGAAGCTTGCGGACCAGAGTATTAGCACAGTTAGGAAACTTAGACAGAGTAGAGCTAAACCTTATTTTTCTGAACAAATTGTGGATGATACACTGAATACAAAGATCACACCAGAATTAAAGATGTGCTTTAGTTATTCAAGAAATATAAGACAATATACTAACATCATAAATAGTCATAGCAACATTCTAACTTCAGATGAAAACCTTTGTAGTTTGATTGGAAGACGTCCACAGTTTACGTTCAAAAATAAGAAATCAATAAGGAGGCAACTCTGCTACCCCAGAGATCAAATTATGACAGTAACTGGAGATAATAGTGGAACTATACCTTGCGCCAAATGTCAGCTCTGCAGGTTCATTGATCCAAAGATAATCTTTCAACATCCAGATACTGGAGAGGTTTACACTTTAAAAACTAATGCCAACTGTAATTCATCTCATGTGGTTTACCTGGCAACTTGCCAGATTTGACACAAATTTTATGTTGGCAAAACTGATAGATATCTAAGAGACAGGATCAGGGAACACATTTACCATATAAAAAAGGGCAGCATATTCAATGCTCTAGCAAAGCATATCAAAGAGACTAATGTACAACATACTTTTTTATTTAGAATTCAAGGTAAATGCAATGAGTTTTCAATGGGAGGGGATATCAGAATTCGTACTGAGAATTTAGAAACCAAATGGATTCTGAAATTAAGTGTAAATATTGGTCATGGTTTAGATGACCATTGAAACCTGTTTTAAAGAACAGACCACTTTGAAGGTAATATTGTGTGTTTCTATTATGGTATATTTAGTTATTTATTTATGTATTTCTTAGTTGTGCAGAATTTTTTAGACAGTTACATATGTGCACATATATTCTCTTACATATATTTACACATTTTTTATACAGTATTAGTTTTTTACATTATTTCTTATATAGCTTGTGTTCATGCTATGGCCCTTGCCACTGTCTCTTTAAGACGATTACCATTACAACATGTGATTTAATGATTATTAGTATAAAGATAGGTGTGTTTGTATCTTGTTTCATACACCTGAAGAAGCCTTGATGGTGAAAGCGCTTGTGTTTTTACAATAAAGTTACTTCGAGAGCCTGGAGCCTTACCTTGGTATTGTTTTCTTGCAAGGATAAAACTTTGTTACATAAATCAGTTAGTCAACTTCTTCAAGTTTATACTGGAAATATTTTATGTGGAAATATATGCATAAAATGTTTGTTACTCCTTACACAATCTCTAAGTTCGTAAAATGACTACTTCAAATTGTTAGAGATGTATTAAATATTTAAAAGTTGGTTTGATATACATGTTTATGGATTGTGAAAAAAAGTAATGTATATTGGGAAGAGGTAATAATGTTTTTAAGGGGTTTTGGTTTGATAATTATTCTTTTACTAGATCAGTAATACCAACGAATGTTCCACTTCATATATCTGTAAAAGCCAAAGAGCAAAACATTTTTGGGATCGCTTTGCATTTGCTGGAAAAGTTATTACAACAAACTAGAAATTGAACTCAGTTCCTACAGTCAAAGAATTTTTAAATTTAACAGCAATACTATGTAAAAGTGAAAAAAAAGAAGTGATCAGAATAAAATCTATAAATCAAGTTAAGAGTTTTAGTGGTTGGACAACCTTAAAATATTGCTATTGAAATACCAAGACTATTAATGTGTTGATTGTATAAGATTATCTTGATGATTCAATGTTTTCCTGTCATTGTATAATAATATATGATGTTGAATTGCTTCCTTTCTGTGTATATATTTTAAATACATTAAATTAATAAAAAAATTCATATGAAAAAAGAACAGTCAAGTAGTAATACCATGATAAAATAACACACTAGAATGTCAGAGACTAAAGTATTGATTATGCCCAAAAAGTTCTCATTATTAGCAGATGAATGCAAATATCAGGAGATGAGTCCAAGTACATTTAATGACTTCACCTACATCTAGATGAAGCAATACAGCTATGTTGGGGGTTATATTCATAATGCCAAATGGCTGAAATGCATTACATTGGGTAAAAACACTTAAAACTAAAAATGCAGGCAAGATTGCAGTGCAGTGGGAACTGAAGTTTTCTCCTTTCCTCACTGTAGTGTGATCTTGGAGTTGGAATATATAATTAGCAGGGGGTGTGGGGGTGCAGGGGGATTGGCCCCTGGATAGAATGTGTGTTATTTTTTTGGCATTGTGAATTTTGACCTTTTGTTGACGATGTAATACCATTGGGCATTATGTCTATTCTGCATTTTGAATGTGTTTCCCATATAGGATCTGTGCACACAATGACTGTGATGCTTGTATTTTTTTCAGCTTGTAGGTGCTAGGTGTAGAAGCTGGTCACAATGAGGACTATGCAGGAGCTGAATCCTATGCCATTCAAATCACCAATCCTTTCTCTCTGTGACTGTTTTAATTGACATAAACTGAAAGTAACTTGATCAGAAACTGGCATGCTGTCCCTAATTCCCAAAGTTATAAAGACTATGTGAGAACTCTCATTTGTAACTAGTTTGTGGATGCAATGGTTACTAGTCAGGCTGTGTCTGCATCATGATCTATGCTCACAAGATTAGTTTCTGCATTGTGATCAATTTCAGATTTATTTGAATGCATCAAGTACTGTTACAAAAATTAGACAACAGATAAAAAATGAGAATATAGTAAAAATAATAATAAAACAAACAAATATAAAATGATGAAGTGTGTACAGTGCAACTAATCCCTAACACATGTCAAACAGACATCCAGGTAGAAGGTTTTAGTGATAGGGCTTATTAAAAGCAAAGGAGTGCTTTCCAAATGATTCTAACCAATCCACTGATATTCCCGTAGCCCAAAGGTAGTTTAGCACACAGTACAAGGAGGTCATTACCAGTAAAGAACTTTCTTAATGTACAGGTGGCTGGCATTGCATTGGGCAACATGCACCGAATGAGAACATTATAAGGTTTAAGTGACTGAACTAGGAGCCAGTGAAGATTCTGCAGTACCAGTGTAGTATGGTGGTGTCAATATAACTCTTTAAGAAGCTGGGCAGCAGAATTCTGAACCAGTTGCAGAAAGTCAAGGTCAAAGTCCAGCAGTTACAGTTAACGTACATTACAACAGTCTACCCATTAGGTGACCAAGCATGCCCTTGCACAGTTAGATAAGCTGATGAAAAAGATGTTTAATTAGAGATATATTCCTCAGATGATAACATGAGGACGGCAGACACCTGTTCTCAAAGGCTGATCTAATCATCAAATATCAACCCTAAATTCTACACCCTCAACAAGAGTTCCATTTTGTTACTACAATAGATGACAACCAGGGAAAAAAAACTAGAGCAGAAGAATCATAAATAGTTGAATGAATGGCCATAGCACCTATCTTGGAGTTACTGACTTTAATGCAATTATCAACCATCCATTTGTGGACAGTCCACTAGTCTGACGTTTGTTTGTTTAAGGCAGATAGAGAATCTAGAGAAAAAGAGCATTACTGGTGCAGGTTCATATGTAGGTACTGGGCATGCAGTCCAGGAAACCATTAAGGAAATTAGCACTAATTCCTAATTGTTCCAAAGCATTGTCTAGTTAAGTGACTTACTCAAGGTCACACAATATGCAGATGAAGACTGATGAACTCAAACCCTTTAATCCTCTGCACTTTTGAATGACCTATAATCTTCTGATAGGAAGTCAGACACCTTATCCATTAGGCCTTATTCATTATCCCTTCAATGTAGCAATGATAGCTTAACCAACTCTTTCAAATGACTTTTCCAAGTAACACCATATGCACATTGAACAATAGCAAGCTCAGAAACTAAGTCCGGTGGTCCACCACATGTCAAGAAAAGAAGATGTCAACTGTAGAAACACCTCTCAAAGTAGGGCCAGAAATGTAGCAGGCAAGCCATTGCCATTCTGCTCCTGAGACACTACAATAACGATTCAACCTGTCCAGCAGAATTTTATGGTACACCATGCCAAACACTGAAGAGACATCTAAAAGGACCAAGACTGAATAAGAATGATGATGTTCTCTAGCTAAAAGAGAATCACTAAATACCATGAAAGGGACAGTTCCTGTTTTATGTCTGGACTGATAACCAGACTGAAATGTCTCATAATTTGGTTAGCACTCAGATAAAAATTCAGTAGTACATAAAAGTTTCCTCAAGAAGCTTACCTATTGCCCTGATTATCTGTATCTCAGACAAGCTTTTTAGGACCAGGAGTAAACCCAGCTTTGTTTAATGACAATTCACAATAGATAGCTTAGAAAACTGGTAAAATACCAGGCCCAGTACCACAAGCAAAGATGAGACAAGCTTTATACAACAAAGATCCAGTTCACATGTGGTTAAATGTATTTTGAAAGCCAGGGCAATAAACTCATCATAATCATGAATATTATACTCTAGCCAAAAATAATACAGACAATACTAATCTGGTCCAGTGAAAGCCCCTGCAAGCACACCTGGGCCAGAAATGGACCTGATTTATGCAAGACCACTGGAGAAGTACTGTGCAGTGAGTTTTTATTCTTCAGCTGAAAAAGACCTACTTGTAGCAAGGCAAGGCAGACTGTAAAACCTACACACTGCCTGGAAGAGTACTGTTCTCATTTTGCCCCTGTAAATATTTCAGAAACAAAAAAAGAAAAACGTCTGCCATGCATCCTTGGCCTGTTAGATTGAATATGTTTATCCAGCAGGAAACTGTCCTCCAGCAGATGAGTGTGGTGCCATCTGTACTCTTACCTTCAACTTGTCCTTCTTATGGCTCACATGGCATAAGATGGACAAAAATGTATATTACTTTGGGCCCAGAAAATCAATAGAAGCTGTCAGGGTCTTATTATAGGCCTCCACAACCTCATTAACAACTCTAGCACTGAACTCCTGAGACAACATATATAACGTGGAAATCAATGAATCAGATGCAACATGACTCAGACATCTTAATACCATCAACACCTGGCCTGAGGATGCCACATTTACTAAATCCATGAAAACAAATAAGAATGTGTTTAGATCATAAGACAGGCTTTGCTACAAGATCACTGACCACAGCAACAAGCTAGATCACCATTTCCAATGTGTGTTCTGTATATTGGTAGCAGAGGTTACAACATTACCAAATCTAACAGCTAGTGCAGAAAATTAAGGCTTTGAACTGTTAATGAACTGCTCCCTGTAACCAAAAGGATTAGGGTTTAATTTCTTCCAGCTCCACTTCCCTACTGTATGAGTGTAAGAAAGTCACTTAATCAGACTGTGCTCCTGAGTTGCCCTTGAAAAGGAACACTTGTATCCTGTAGGCTTACACTGTTAAAAAATGTATGAAAAATAGATCTGAGTTCTCTCATAATACATATCAATTTTTTCCACAGGACTGAGTGATTCATTGCCTACCAAAATGTTTAAGTCACATTAAATTGTCCATTTGTATTATGTCAACACAGTGTAGACAATGAATTAATAAAATCCTGAAGCAACGTCCTATCTTTACCTTGTGGTTGGTAGTCAAGGGGTACTGACAGTTTACTTCCATGACATTAGCCTCCCCAGCTGAAAATTGTTTTTCAGACAAATGGTTGTACAATAAAGTATGGCACCCCCACAGTCAGCCTTACCAAGTCTGTAACTGGAAATATGGGAACATGACGGCTACAAGATTTGGCTTACAGTTGGCATTGAGATTGGCTTCTATAGTAAATGGAACATCAGTGTCACGAAGTGCAAGTGTAATATAATGATAGACTTGTTAATGACTACATGGCATTAGAGCAGACCATAGCAGATGGATTTGCAAGATAGCAGTTCTGCTAACGTCACTCCAGTGAAAAGGGGGAGGTGCAGGTTCATGTCAAAGAGCAGTACTGTGACTGACAAAGGCACACTTTATCCCAGAGTGGACATAACCATAACCAGTTTTGTGTCATTCACACATTCTACAAAACCTTGATTCTGAAAGTGTTCAATGCCTGCCTCAAGCCTCCTGTCAATACATAACTTCTCCATCAGGAAGCAACAGTTCTGGAGTATAGTTAAGGAGGAATGAAAGACCTCATGGCTAAAGTAGGTCTGTAATGCAATTTAATCTGATGACCTGATCAAGTGAGGACTGACCTTAACTGTATAGTAAGAGTAATCAGATTTACCATTAAACAACAGTTAAACAAAAAGTAACAACTGTGGTCAAACTATCTAGTCAAATGGTGCAAACGTGTGCTCTGAGGAGTGGGACCTTCAGCTAAAGAGAACAGAATGGGAAACATCTGTAAAAATCAAACATCATATTTTAACCACAATCAGTAAAACTACAAAATATGAATAGAGTTGCCAGTGATGATTAGAAATTCCAAAATGCTACAAAAATGTTGTAAAAGAGGACAGTATGGTTACTGATTAATTAATTAATTAATTAATTAATTAATTAATTTTAAAATTCCAAATGACTAAAATGTATCCCAGGTTATAAATAGACCAATACTGTAAATGAACAGACAGTGCCATCCAAGTAATCTTAATCCGGTGAGACTATAGTACATCTTGAGTAGCTAAAAAAGCCATTATCTGTGGAAGTAAATCAAGGCTAATCCAGCTAGTGAAGAAATGATCAGCCAACATCTCTTCATGAAATACATGAATTGATAACCAACAAGCTGCAATGACCTGTGATTATTCTAGGAACACCAAAAGCAGACTTCAAGACCAGACAACAGTGTCTATAACCACTGCACGCCTCCCTAAAGTTCAATAAATAGCTCTACAAAAAGAATAGAGATTATACATACCATGACAACTGTACTATGTTTTAAGGCAAGAGGACTTAACCAAGCTTATACAATAAAGGATCATTACTATTGGAAAACAAGCACTCTGATTGGACTGCCCAGCCAGCATGCCCATTATAAATCAAGCATATAGAAAGAATTCTGATTTTTCTACACTGGAATATGTACCATAACATCATATAAAAGATAAACTTGCTTGATTCTTCTTTCGTACACAAGGAAGCACTTTAGCTTTACTTTTTGTCTGTGCCGCCAAGCCAAAAATTCAAACTGTCTTAATCATAAACTAATAGTCTGCTCCTTGGAGCAATTTTCAACAATATATAAAGAAAATAAAAAAACAAGTTTTCCATACCAGACTGCACAATCAGTTCCATGGTAACCCTGAATGGACATTATCTCTCCTCATATACAGACTTCAGTCCTCAATAATTAGCCAGAAAAACACATTTTTAATCAGTAGACCAAAAAAATAAAAAATAATTGGCAGAGACTACAAAGTTTTGTGCAGACATTATATGTGCAGTACATTTACTGTGTGTCCCACACTTTTAGAAGCTGGTGGAAGAGCACTAAACACTTTTTATATGACATTATTTAGAAAATGTAAGATATTTTTCTTAAATAATGTTTTTATATAATAGCAATAATCCACTCCTGCATGGTGGTTAACGCAGGATTTACCCATGGTTGGCTTTGCTTAATCATTCAGGCTTCACCCTCATGATCAAACCATGCCATCTGGTAGTAAATCCTCCATTAAAAAAGCCCAGTCATGGATTATTGTTAAATTAAATAATTGGCACTCACAGTATATTAAAGGCACCAAAAATCCACTTACAACCTTGACAAAAAGTTCCAGGACAGTACAGCCAGTAACAAGACAATAGAAATATATCAGTAATACATTCAGGAATGCATTTATCTCTGTTCCATGGAGCTTTTCCCTCAGGCCTCCGCTGAACAATGGCTTTATGTAGCTCAGTCATATTTTCATGCTAAACAAGTATCAATAATTAAATAAATAAAATAAAATTAATAAATGGTCCTCAGCAGAATGCCATTTATGAGATGGATGTTTATACAGTGAAATGGGCAATTCCCCAGACTGTCGAACTGATAACCAAAAACCAATAAATAAGAATAACTCTACAACTATACTTGTTTGTGCAGTCAGAGCTCTAGGGAAAAAGAAGAGCATTCCAGATTCTCTTCATTTTCCATGGAAATAGCAGCTTGACCTTGATTAACTTAGTTTTACTATGTTTTCTGCTTAGACTCGCCATGCACTGTGCTACTTTTGTTACAGTTTCTGCTGTCTCGCATCCATGTAAGAATTGTCTAATTAAGAATATTTTAGTGAGTTTTCTTACTTAAAAGTAAAAATGGAATCTAATAAGGTATTGGGGGCTGCAAGGGGACTTAACCCCTTGCAAAACGTTTGATTTTTATTTTTTGTATTTTTCAGTCTAAGTTGCAATCTAAAACGATCATTGTTTTTGAGGTTTTTGTTTTTCATTTTTGGTCATTGTTGGTGTGTGTGTGTGTGTGTGTGTGTGTGTGTGTGTGTGTGTGTGTGTGTGTGTGTGTGTGTGTGTGTGTGTGTGTAATAAAACACAGTAGCATGCACGTTTTGGATGCAGTGAGGGTGACTAGGTAATGGTGCCTGTAATAGGACTGGATATACAGGATATACTTATCCTTTCCAAACGGTATATTTAATACCTTAATGCAATAGTAATCTATGCAGATGTCTGCACTCTCTAAGGAGAGGAAGGCTTGCAGGGAGTGGAGTTTCTTGTTAAGACTTCTAGCATTGAGCAGTGCCGCTATCAGCTATTCCTTCATAGGTTCAGTAAAGTCAGTAGGTTTTCCAGTTTGGCATTGCCTAAAAAAGGCACTATGGGGTTTGAAAAGGTCTTTGCCAATATCCAAACGCCTAGAGTGGATACGTGCAGACCATCCTTGGCAAAGCAGAATGGTCTGTCAACTATGCCCTCCCAGGCTGTCAGATATTGTATTCCCCCATGTTTGACAACAGACGCTAAGCCATTTGTTAAAATCAGTAATTTTCTGTTGATAACATGGCATCATCCTTGGAGAAGGTTGTATGCTGCTCAGTGCTAGGCTCATACCTGTCTGAGACACATCATTAGTAAGCTTGATCATGTCTGGCTTCAAATAATGAAGGGAGGTACGTCTCAGGTCATTAACACCCCATGGATTATGACAGAGTCATACTGGTACCTGTGGTTCAATGACCTGAGTGCCCATGTGACTTGAATGATCTCAGCCCAGGAAAGGCAGCTAACTGTGGCTCTATCCTTACTCAGTCTGGTGAGGAAAACATTGCTGTGCCTCACTATAGAATCACGAATGACCAGGAAATCTGGCTGTGTGCTGGTTTGCCTTAAGGGTTTAGCAATGGAGGCATTGGATACAATGTTACTATGTGTAGCTGTGGGTGGTGTTTTAACAGAGTGTTTATGTGATGCTTGAGGACCCTTTCTTTGATTGTACTATGCAGGAGGTCTTGGAGTGTTTTTGGAAGGTTACCCGTAAGTGCCTCAGCAAAAGTAGCTTTATGTATAGAGTCTTTACCCTGTGCAGTAGGCATGGTGCAAATGACACTGAAAACCTCTATAGGATTAGTTTTCATTGTATGAGAGAGTTTTGCCTCCAGTGTTAAAATGTATTTACACCTCTTGCATACAATATTAAGAATAAGTGAGTTGTCAGTGTACATGAGGCAATTGCCAGAATGCCTAAGAATACCCATCTCTACCAGAGTGCCCACAGAATGAGTCAGGAAGTGCATATCCATGGCCACTGATCTACTAGGGAGGAGTGAGGTAAACTTAAATATTGAACAAGTCAGTAAGACAAGTAACTTGATGAGCAACACTCAGCTATGAGCAAACTAAATTTTCTAGTAATTAAAACAACCTGCATAGACAGTAATACCTCAAAAGTGCAGACCTCAGAGCAGAACAAAGACATGTATAATAACAAGCACAATAAGCTTTCATCAACAATTCTCAGCTCAGAAGGGTGAAGGTTAACCTCTCTCCCCACAAGAGTGTATATCACAAACCTTCCTAATGTAAAATAACTGGTTTGGAACCCAAATACTTAAACCAGAACTAAGTCACTTTCAGAATAACAGACACAATAAGCCTTCAACCAGCAACTCCCACCTCACAAGGGTGTAGGCTATCGACTCCTGCTACAAGAGTTTACACCACAAACCTTCGTAATATAAAATAACCAGTTTGTAGTTCAATTGCTGAAATCAGAACAAAGACACTTAGAATAGCAGCCATAATAAGCCTTCACCAGCAACTCCCTGCTTAGAAGGGCAGAGGCTCCCCTCTCCTTTCACAGGAATGTAGACCACAAGCCTTGTTAATGTAAAATAACTGTCCTGAAGCCCAAGAACTTAAACCAAAGCTATGACACTTTTAGAAATACAGACACAATAAGTCTTCAACCAGTAATTCCCAACTTAGAGGGATGTAAGCTACCTATCCTGTCACAAGAGTGTAGACTACAAACCTTCCTTATTTAAGATAACTAGTTTGAAGCCTAGGTGCTTAAATCAAAACTAAGAGGCTTAAAATAATGGGTCTATATCAGATAATTGAACTTTTAAAAGTTCGAACACCATATGCTCGAGACCATATGTTCGAGACCATATGTTCGAACTCTTAAAAGTTCGAAAATCAAATAAAAAAGAAAAACTAAAACAGACAAAAAACTACCTGAAAGCTTAAGCAGGGGCCACACCCTCCACATACCCCACTCTTTAAATATACCAACTCTGAGATCACACTATAGTGCAGACAATGGAAAACGTCCATTGCCGCACTGTACAGGGATCTCCGTTAAAACGTTCGAACTTTTAAAAAGTTCGATCATATGGTGTCAACCATATGATGTTCGAACTTTTAAAAGTTTGACAACGTGATAGGAACCCTAAAATAACAGTTATAATGTAATCAGGCTACTAACAAGCAGTAATAAATGCAGCAGTATAAATGCAACTGAACACTTTAAGAACAAGCAGTAAAAAGCAAAATAAATGAATAAAGTAGGAGGAAGCACAGATACAGTAAAAGCAACTGAATGAAGTGCATTTCTAACTAAGTTGAATGGAGGAAACAGAAAATAATTCAAGTTTAAGAGACTAAGGGCGTGGGCCTTCCTGACTAACCATATTCAGTAGAATGAGTTGATGATATGGAACTGGGAGGAGTGTCTGCAATCAGATTTATATTAGGGGTGGGTAACCCAAAGAGTACAACAATAGTTGGGTAAGTGGGTGAGAAAAATCAAAAGAAGACAGATCAGTAATAGGCAGAGAACAGCACGTTATGTTATTTTTCAGCTCCTCCCACTAATTAGCTGGATGTTATTCACTGTCTGCAAAGGAATTATTTTCTAAATTGTCTTAACTGACACTAGCCAAGATCTCTTCAAATTCCAAAAGAACAAAAAACTTAAAACAAAATAAATGCAATATAAGAAAA
Organism: Protopterus annectens; assembly: GCF_019279795.1. Taxonomy (NCBI): domain Eukaryota; kingdom Metazoa; phylum Chordata; order Ceratodontiformes; family Protopteridae; genus Protopterus; species Protopterus annectens. The sequence continues at coordinate 477,497,656 of NC_056726.1, forward strand.
AGATAAAAAATAGAAGTAACCAAAACTTAAATGAGAAACTTCAAGTCAATATCAAATACAGACAGAGATCAGCAGTAGTCAGGCAGAGAACAGCAAGCAAGTCAAACAAGCACTCCAGCTAAATAAAGATGCCTCTAAATATCGCTAGTTAATAACAGTGACATGATAACTGGGTCTTGTTATATTAGCCGGTTATGGTATGTGCAACCTGTGCTGTTATATAAATGAAAAGTGCATTTGGTAATATCTTGAACAAGGTATGTTCATATATGAAATGCAGGCATTCAAACTGTGATTCAGAGGGGGTGAATACATTGCCTGCTGTACCACACGTAAGGGATTTCATGTGGGCATGATGAAACAAGGCCTTCAGGAAAGGATTTATGAGCATGTGTATAATATAAGAAAGGAGGACTTAAAAAAATGCCCTGAGTAAGCATGTCTTATTTTGTGAGGGTTTCAACAATTATTTTATTCTTGGGAAGAGAAAAGGTTGATTTGGATAATAGAGGTGGCAGCTGGGAAACCAAGATAGAGTACAGAGAGCTCTTGTGGCAACACAGGTTGAATTCAACAAAGTAGCCAGGCTTTAATGACAATATTAATATTAATTTGGATGGTGCTGTGATGCAGCGGTTATTGTTGTCACCTCACAGTAAGAGGTTCTCCAGTTCAATTCTCATCCCCAGCCTTCTTTGCAGAGTCTGCATATCCACCCCTGCTTTTGAGTGGGTTTTGTCTGGGTACTTCAGTTAACTCCCACATTCCAAAGACATGCATTTGGAGCATTTCTCTCTGGGCCTCCACTGAAATTAGGCTCTGTCCTAGGCAGCCTTTCCCAGTCAACAAATGTTAAATAAATAAAAATTAATTGTAATCAAACTTGTTTTTTCAGTTTTTGCTCATTTATTTAGCAGTAAATAAAATAGTCTAAATTTTGTTAACCATTTTAAATGCTGGAACCCATTCTAGTGAGTCCCAAAACATGGAGATTGAATGGCTGAAAAAATAGACTTACATGAACTATATCTGAGATAGTAAATTCTCGGAATATTCCATTTTCTCTGAGGAATGGTGATCTCAGAGTTGGTATATATAAATTTGGGGCATGCGGGGCTTGCCCTACACATCAGGGAGTGCAATTCCCTCTTCTCCTGTAGTTTTGGTCTTTTTTTTGCTTTTGGGCAGTTGGTATTTCAAATGACAACATTTCAGTAAGGCACCTTAAATTTTATATCACATAAGATGTTGTGTGGTGACATGATTATATATTACTTTTTAAGGGGCACTGTTACTGTGTGCATTTCTTACTGGTGAAGTCCTAATAAATCATTGTATAAAACCACTTAATAACATACAGTGGATTACATATCTTTTATTTGTTCCATTCCAGATTCTTTGCTTTTTTTTTTTTTTTTGGTTTAAGTTTCAAACTTTTGGTTGCCTGTTTTTCTTTTTTTGGTTACTTGTTCTAATGGTTCTACACTCATCAGAGATTTAATTGCTCTACTTAAACAACTTGCACATTTGGTTGTTTCACAAAAGCAGTTTCTTCAGGAGCTGTTGTGAACCAGACAGAAGAGCCATACATTAATTCTTCACCTGGTTTGATAGATTTACTGGTATCACAACTAACTATGAGTATGAACTGAACTGAATATGAGATGGAATCAGCCCTAGAGAGTTATTGATTTTGGAGCATTGGCTTACAAAGAGTGCAACACTGTTAAGCATTAATGACAACTTCAGTGATTCATTAAAGTCTCAAATGCATTGTTTTCACAAAAAATGTGTGTATGTGTATATATATCTATCTGTATATAGATAGGTATATATCATGTACAGGTCCTTAAAATGCAAGGAGCTTTGGGGATTTTGGCCTTGAACTGAGACATTTAAGAGTAAATATGGCAATAATATTTAAAAGGGTAGACTCCCACTGTATTTGTGTTAAAAACAAAAAAACAAAAGAAGTTTAAAAAGGACAGAAGGGATTCCGAGACCCACTAGGCTTAACTGGTCCCTAAGTTTGGTGATAAATTACAGTTCTAGTGATGATTTAGAAAACTGGAATGACACTGAAGAAACAGAAGTCCCTGGTTTGCCTTCTGATTTTAGTGACCCTTTAAAGTGTATCTTTCTGTGGAGATCAAACAGAATACCCATCAGAAAAATGCAGAGGGGTTTGAAGACATATTCCACTTCACAGACACAATGGAATACATGATCAGTAGGAGCAATTGCTAACTGGAATCACTGAGGGGTCATGCGCTTGAATTGTGCCATTGCATTTGTTAGACTCTTGGACTAATTGTTGGACTAACAAAATGGGTACTGTTCAAATTTATGAAAGAAACATTTTTTACATTTTAACTAACATCGTTTAAATGTTAATACTACACACCACTGTTTATTTGAATGAGGTTTCTTTTTATTCCCAGCAACAAACGAATATGGTGGGCAAATTAATTGATTTGAAGTTATATACTAGGAAGCTGAACATGGGAGTTATGCATTTCAACAAGCAGAAAGATGATATTGCTGGTAATAGATTTGTCATGCACAATATTTTAAATCCAACATTGCATCTGGTTGTTGGCCTCTTCGACATATCTCTCAACTGTACTGATTTCTGCAGAATGTCCAGATTTTTGCCTCATATTTTTGGCCTGTTAATCAATGTGTTTTTCTGGCAAATCATTGCCAAATCTTTGAGGACTGAAGTCAGCACATAATGACAGACAAATGAGATTCAGAATGTGTACCCTTCTGAAAAATCATGCTAATGCAAACCTGTTATTCTATCAACTTTCTAAGTTTATAAGAGCAGTATTTAAAAATTGTCCCTATCTTTGGGTCTTTGTTCCCCCATTATATATAGATTGGTCCAGATTTCTTGCTCTAGGAGGTTGAGAGCTGTGCTCTTTAAGAAGGTTTGTGAATGTGACTTGAGAAAGTTAGCTGGAAGGTAGAAATCTCTTTTTATGATGTAATTTATCTGGTGAGGAGAAGCCGTTGCTGTACACCTTGACCACAGACAAAAGTATCATCCTGATGAAACCTAACAAAGGTGAGGATATGGTAGACTACAAAAGTGTTATAATGCTGATTATTTTCAAGGAGGTCAATATACAGATACACACACACACACACACACACACACACACACACATATATATATATATATATATATATATATATATATATATATATATATATATATATATGTTTATATGGGTTGACTACGAAATTTCGAAATCCCAAAATCTCGAGTCTCAGAATATCAAGTTCAGAATCTTGAGATCTTGAAAGCTTGAAATTGTGAACCTCCTTACAAACACCACACAACACACTAAAACATGTGTATGCGGGGGGAAAATGCCCTGGCACCCCCCCCATGTGGGGGGTTGTGCCCCCCACACCCCCCCCGACTTAAATATACCAACTCCGAGATCGCACTACAGTGAGGACAAGGGAAATCTCCCGGTCCGCGCTGTATGCCGATCTCCGTTCAGGATTTTGAAGTTTTGAAACTTCGAACATATGATATTCGAATGAAATTCGAAGTTTTGAGCTTCGAAATTCTGAATGGAACAAACATATATATATATATATATATATATATATATATATACACACACCAAAGAATGAAGTATTTATAACATATAAGAACATTTATTTATTTATTTATTTTTAGAAGACCTGATTTTACAGAATATCATTGACAGTGGCATGGCTGATTTTTAAGAGTGGACTAACCCATTGTTTTTAATATTATTTGGCATTCCAAAAGTACATAAATCTATTGAAGACCCTCCCTCATGGTCTATTGTGGCAGCAGATGGGTCCAAAATAAAGCCTTTGACTATTTTTATTGACAGGAAATTGAAGAATATTTCATCTCAGTTTAATCATGTTATTAAAGATTCCTGGCATTGTTTGGATTGTTTGCATAAAGCAATTTCATTTTTTTAAGTGATGCACTGTTACAATTGATGTGAAGGACTTAATCTCAGTTATCTCTCATTCTATAGGACTTGAGTGGTTCAGTGAAGTGTTTATTAATTTTCAGGATTACTTTACTATGGACATGTGTGTTATTGGTCATTTTACTGAGATAGTACTAAATAACAATTGTATGTATTTTGAAGGTGAATCTTACCACTTGGTCAGCAGTGTAGTGATATGGCTAGCATGTGCTCCAATCTATTCAGATTTGTTTCTTTGTCAGCGGGAAAAGTCATATGTTATTACTTCACCTTATTTACAGTAAACTTATAGTTAAGATTTTATATTATATTTTTATAATTTGTACAGATAATGCTACACATCAGAGGGATTTTAATTTATTTAAATTCCACTACTAATTTTTTATACTTTATACATGAGTACTTTCATACATCAGTAAATTACTTGGGCATGTTTTGTGGAATGAGGTACCACATAGGTATTAATCTAATTTGTTTAATAAATCTACTTTCTCTAACTCATATGTATACTTCCACATTTGCCACCCCTATAAACAGAAATGTAGTTTAGTGAATGGACAGTTTTTAAGACTGCCAAGAATAATTTCAACTCAGCTCTTAAAGAAAATTGATCTTCAGCTATTATTATTACTATAGGCATAGTCACACATAAATATTTAGAAAACTCTTGAAAAGTCACTATCCATTCTCTCATATTAGAGCTAGCATACATAACAATTAATCTGAATACCTCTGCATTTATATGACAACCCAACAGTGTAACTCTTCCTGGTTTTATTAGTAATACATCAATAAAACAAACGCTTGATGACAAAGCTAAAACTACAATACTAGAACACGTATCAATCCCCATACTTCAATAGAAAGATATAGATTGATAGATAAATTGTTCATGAAGTCCATGTAAGTTAATAAGTTTTACTTCTTGCTGGGTCAGGATTGTCCGGCTTGGATCTTGACTGACTGGGAATTTCTTTTGTGGTACATTATTATATTATCTTGAAGAGACAAGAAGAACCACCTGTAGAACATGGTGCTGGCATTGTGCAAAGAGAAGGGTCAGGAATGGCTGCAGACATTTGTATAGCAAGTAGTTGAGTTTGCAGAAAATTCTAGACACGGGATGCCAGCAAATGCTGCAGGGATTATAAGAGGAGAGGATGTGGTCAGTGATCCATTGAGGCTACCAGTTAGATGGTATGTTGCATATGAGGAGAAGAGAGGATGTGCTTATGGAAGGTAGGTCTATAATATAGAATTATATGGGTTCAAAAGAATGGGCTCAAAGATAAGTAAATGAAAGTTGTTTGAATAATGTCATTGGATATGTAGGCAGGTTAAGAAGAGGAATCAATGAAGGGACAAGTATGGTGGTAAGGGGAAGAAAGAACATGATGCCAGTGTAAGAAAGAGTGAGGAAAAGGACAGGAATAATAAAAAAAAGGTTATGGAGTTGATACTCCTGAGGCAAGGAAAAAGATCATACAACAGGCAAAGAGAAAGTTCTGGCAAAAGCAAAGATGACAAGTTAGCAAGTAACAAAATAAAAGCACTCTCTGAGTTCCTTGCGGTTCCCAACAGTTCACTCCATATATCTGTTCAATTAAATCCACAAAATGCGTGTATTCTCAAAGGCTCATTCACAAGTGAACATTAAAAATGCACTTTAATGAGCAAGAAAGTCATAAAAAAAAATATATATATATATATATACACATATCCAATAAGTGCTTTCATCTCAATAGTTTGAAACTTCATCTGATGACGTTTAAAACTATTGAGACAAAAATTCTTATTGGATGTGTCTCTGTGTGTGTATGTGTGTGTGTGTGTGTGTGTGTGTGTGTGTGTGTGTGTGTGTGTGTGTGTGTATATATATATATATATTGTATATTATATATATTTTTATAAAACGTTTCAGCAAATGCAATAGATGAATGAATAAAAATCTTTTGTTCCACTTCCTTAAAGATGTAACAGCAATTGTAAAGGTCCTCGCCAAAAAATGATGAACCAGATGGTAAAATAGAAATCTTTATTCCACAAAAACGAACTCCAACACAAGCGCTTTCACCCGTTTATAACGGGCTTTTTCAAGTGTGATTTGTGTGTGCCACAGCTCTTCTATATATATGCTGGGTTGTTAAGTTAATTGATTATATAATTGATTAATTAAATTAATCAACCATACTTTATTTCTTTAAAAATGTGTGTACATTTTAAAAACTGTTTAGACATGTGCTTTTTTGTCACAATAGTGGTAAGTATTAAAAAATAAAAATACATTACATCCTATTACATTTAATAATAACCAAATAAAAAACTTCTTAATATTGCCTCTTTTTGATGTTTAAATGTAACAACTGCATTAAATACTCATTTTCTATATGCACTAATTGTTAGTCACAAAGTGATTGTGTTTACAGTTGTGTATAATACTTTCCAAGTAGGTGAGTTGATCTTACATGTTGCTATTGTGTAAAATGTAAGTAATATTATATTAAATAAAAAAATAATTACGTTGTTTAATGTTTGCCCTATAAGCAAATCAGTATTTATTTTTTTTTTCATTTTTTGGCAAGGACCTTTAGAATTGCTGTTACATCTTTAAGGAAGTGGAACATAAGATTTTCATTCAATTATTGCATTTGCTGAAACGTTTTACAACATTCCAGGGTGAGGCTTTTTGGTCTACACGTTTTTGCTGTTTCTTTGTTGTGGTTTGCTGCATTTCCTGAGTTGTCGTTTCTTTCAATGGCGGAAGACCAATCCTCTCCTGGTTTTGTTAACACACCCTTTCTTTTGCTGGAGGAACCGGATGACACGCCGGTTACGAGACGAGAGCTTAACCAAGTGTTAGCTCTTCTAACACAACTTAACAACACCCTGATGAACGCTAATGGTTCCAATAGTTCGAATATACCTTGCAATCAGCAACATGGCAAGGAAAAAGACAAAGCGAACGAAAGGAACGGCGAGCAACGCAAAGAAGTTACTGTTAACTTTCCTGCTGACGATCCGGTTATTGTGGACTATCCTTTAGTTTCTCCATTTGTCAACAACTCGGCTGAATGTAACAATTTTACTAACTTGGACAACAACTTCAGTTTTAAAGCCTGGACTGAACGACAGCCAAAATTTAAGACAGGTACTGTTAATGTCAACACCAATGCTCGTTTTGAGCAATTGGAAAGTAAATTTGAGCTGTTTAAAAACAAGTTATATTCTTACAAAAATACTCAGCTCGAAATTAGCTACCTAAATGAATGTATTCAAGTGGAACGTGTGCCCAAAGGGCTAAGGTGTTATAGATATCCGAACAATGCTTGTGCAGGTTTGGTTTTGCATTCAAAATTAACAGAACTGTTTAATAGAACTGGTGTCGAAGTACTAAAACTTATGGTTGATGATTATGCATTTAAAGGAAATGTTATTTTAAATGAACTGAACACCTTGCATGACAACATTATTAAGGATGACAAATTTATTAGTTTCAAAAAGAAATACAATGATACATTTAAAGAGGTAGATGAACATTGTTTTAAAGTGTTGGACAGAAAAGCAAAGAAAATGGAAAGGGATTTGGTTGAATATAGAGAAACAGGGCCTATCCAGTACCAGGGTTTAGAAGAAATGTAAGTTCAGAGGAAACAAGTACTAGGTTTAACCAGGTGCCAAATGAGGGACAAGAGTATTCTGATATGCCCAGAAGGAGTGAAAGACTAGCGCAAAAGGGAAATAATTACAACCAACAGGGTTTTCAGATACCCCAGGGCAGGCCACGGGTGAAATCCAACCAATTTCAACAAAATGCCTGGGGGAAAAGACGATAGCTTGCAATAGATCTTTTGAACATAAGCATACTGCAAACTCATTAATAACATATGAGGAAGGAATTTGTAGTATTTATTGTTTAAATGGTTTTAAAATATATAATTACACTGACATTCAGGTTACTGAAACATTCTTTGAGCTTTTCACTAAGGGGCTGCAATTTGTTCCACACAGGGCAAGTTACTTGCCAAAACTGCTTATTGAATTAAAATTATTTATAAGAAATCTCAACTTAAGGGTGTTTTTTAAAAACCAACCCCGAGGAGAGCGTTCACTTTGTAGAAACAGTACTTTTAACCCTCCTATTCATCCCAAATTGCAGCTGTTTGAAGAACTCATTGAAAAAAGTTTCAGAGACTATTTTAAAGACAGAAACAAAAACAGCAAATATTCCACTAACTTTCCTCACAGTTTGCAGGCTATTGTAGACAAAATTAAGGATGACAACATCAGGGTAATGAGGCCAGATAAAGGGGGTGGCATTGTATTGATGAAACAGTTTGAATACGATGATTGCATGTGGAACATTTTACAAGACACGAAAACATATCAGGCCATTTCTTTAAATGAACTTAACATTGCACTTGTGCAAATCAAGGATTACTTGTATGATTTGTTAATGCAAGGGTTCATTGATGAAAAAACACACAATTTTCTAACTGTTTCCAATCCTAAAACTCCAACTTTATTTGGCATCCCCAAAGTCCACAAGGGGCTTAACCCACTAAAAGTTCGTCCAATAGTCTCCGGAGCAGGTGGAATTACAGAACCACTTAGTAAATTTGTGGATTTTCAACTAAAAAACTATGTAGCAAAACTAAAGCACATTTGCAAGGACTCCTGGGAATTTCTAAGTAGTTTAGATCAAAACATGGACAACTCTAGGTTATACATGGTCACCATAGATATTGTTGACCTATTCCCTAGTATCCCTCATGAACAGGGTTTAGATTGGTTTGGTGAGGCAATTAGTAAGGAATCTGGCCTCAGTAATTGTATGGTTAACACCTTACTAGAGTTCATGAGAATAATTTTAAATAACAACTTTATATTCTTTAATGGGGAGTTCTTTAAGCAAACTAGTGGGGTGGCCATGGGGGCTCCATGTGCCACTTCCTACGCAAACATAGTTTTGAGTAAATGGGAGACAGAATTTATCCATTCCACCCAATGGAGCAAATACATCAGCTTCTACAGGAGATTTTTGGATGATATTTGTATTCTTTGGGCAGGCTCCGAAAGGGACTTTCAGGACTTCATTAAATACTTAACTCAAACCACCAGTTTTTTACGTTTCACTCATGAAATTAATGGAAGAAGTTTACATTATTTGGACATCAAATTAACTAAAAAACCTGACAATGTTGGCTTTGTCTCCCAAATATATAGAAAAAAGACACATAGTAACTCCTTTTTGCATTTTAGCAGCGGGCACCCTTTGTATGTTAAGAGGGGCATTATTAAGGGACAACTGGTGCGTGCATCTAGAATTTGTAGCACACAGGATTTGTTCTTTGAAGAGACAGAATTTCTTAGAAGCTCTTTTTTGGACAGAGGATATCCTGAAGAATTGTTTCAGGACATTCTTGGTGAAGTTATAAGAAAAAGAGATGTACATTTTCCACCACTCTTAGGAGTTAAAGCTATTATTCCTATGAGGCAGAACAAATTGGAAGACAACTTTGGCAGTAATTTTACATATACATATTCACAGGATGCACTTTTTATCGAAAGCACAGCAAGTAATTTTTGGCCCATTGTTCACATGCAAGATGAATTTGCAAACATGTTTTCTAACAAAATTTCGTTTGTTAGAAAAAGGGGTATTAATTTGAAGGGCATCTTTGAAACCAAAACTAGCTCCAATAAAAACTTGCAAACTAATATAGTGCCCAAACAAAAAGGTACTTATGCATGTGGTACGTGCCATCAATGCAAGTACATCACAAACACTGACAAAATCACCATCCCCTCTAGAGGTATCACTATAACATCTAAAGAGTACTTCTCCTGTTATTCAACTAAAGTAGTATATGTAGGAGTTTGTCAAAATTGTTTATCATTTTATATTGGCAAAACAGAACGGGAACTCAGACGTAGGATATATGAGGACATGAATGACATTAAAACAAAAAAGGAGACTAATGCTTTTGTTAAGCACTCCGAACAATGTGCCAACGTCTCTATTCGTTTTTTTGTGTTGGACAGGGCAGTTCATGATAAGAGGGGTGGTGATTGGAAGAACGCTCTAAACATCAAAGAGTTAATTTGGCAGCTGAGGCTTGATGCCACAAGAAGCCCTGGTTTAAATGATGGAATTAGTTTGGCTTGTATTTTGAAAGACAGGCACAGCAAACTATAAGTCATAAATTAAGTGAATCTTTATGCACTCCTACACACAAATATTTTTTGTATTTTTTGTATTTATGGCGCGCAAGTATGTATATTGTGGTTTTTCAAGTTGTATTACTTACTTGTATTAGTAATTTATTATAAAATGAATTTTACATTACAATTATTCATGATTCTACACTTACCTAGGTTAAGGTATGTGCATATTTTTATTCACAATTGATTTTAATATTCATGTGCTTTAACGATTTGCTTATAGGGCAAACATTAAACAACGTAATTATTTTTTTATTTAATATAATATTACTTACATTTTACACAATAGCAATATGTAAAGATCAACTTATCTACTTGGAAAGTATTATACACAACTGTAAACACAATTACTTTGTGACTAACTAGTGCATATAGAAAATGAGTATTTAATGCAGTTGTTACACTTAATCAAAAAGAGGCAATATTAAGAAGTTTTTTATTTGGTTATTATTAAATGTAATAGGATGTAATGTATTTTTATTTTTTACCACTATTGTGACAAAAAAGCACATGTCTAAACAGTTTTTTAAATGTACATACATTTTTAAATAAAGTATGGTTGATTAATTTAATTAATCAATTATATAATCAATTAACTTAACAACCCAGCATATATATAGAAGAGCTGTGGTACACAAATCACACTTGAAAAAGCCCGTTATAAACGGGTGAAAGCGCTTGTGTTGGAGTTCGTTTTTGTGGAATAAAGATTTCTATTTTACCATCTGGTTCATCATTTTTTGGCGAGGACCTTTAGAATTGCTGTTACATCTTTAAGGAAGTGGAACATAAGATTTTCATTCAATTATTGCATTTGCTGAAACGTTTTACAACATTCCAGGGTGAGGCTTTTTGGTCTACACGTTTTTGCTGTTTCTTTGTTGTGGTTTGCTGCATTTCCTGAGTTGTCATATATATTTTTATGACATTTTTGCTCATTAAAGTGATGCTCATCAAAGTGAGGTACAGAGTGGAATGCCTATGCCTTTGGACTCCAGTCTACATGTAGACTTGAGAATACTGGCTACAGGAAGCAACGATCAACTAATAGAGAAGACTTTGAGTGTATACCAGGCATCTGCCTCATAAATACTATACTAGTTTATTAATGCCATGGTATGACATGTGGAAGAACACATGGTTTTCATGTACCACAGGAAAGAGAAATAAAGTGCAGGCATTTTGTGAGATAGCCCTTATTGTAAGTTCATAGGTGAATATTAAGCTAACTGTTCTTGAAGGGCCATTTTAAGACTAGCCAATAACCTAAGTTCAGAATCAAACCATGTACCCCATGTTTATGAGGTGAAGACCTGAACTATTACCTTTCTTATACCCTCCTTTAAAATACTAAATCACTTAACCTGCTTATCCCCTTCTAACACCTCAATTTATTGTACTTCTTAAACTACTATATCTTCTTCTACTTAGCACAACCAAATCACTGTTCTATTACTACTGCTCTGTTAACATTCAGACTTGCATATCCACTAATACCTCACTCGATTGTGTTTCTTAGATTACTCCTACTTAACTTATACAATACTCCTCTTTCTGTAAAGTCTCAACACAAGGCTTGTAGATTTAATGTTTGTGAATATCAATACAAATTTCATTATACTGACGATTATGCTATGTATTCACTGAAACTAAAATGTGTTGTTGTAAATATTGATTGCATTAAATATGATATCTTGGAGCTTTTCTCCCCAGACCTCCAAAGAGAAAGGGCACCCGTGCATAGCTGGACTTTCCCAGTAAACACATTTCAATGGAAGTAATGTAATTTGGCTTTTCCCAGTTAGGGGTCACCACAGCGGAACTCTGGTTTGCTAATGATTAGCAGTGGATTTTTACAGTGCCGAGTTGCCAGCCCGATGCCCATCCTTCAAAAAAGGCACACCCGTTCACACACACACACCTACCTGCATGTCTTTAACATCACTCAACCGCGGGGAGGACATGCAGACTCCACACTGAAGGTGCTCCAGCCAAGAATCGAACAGGAGAACCTCTTGCGAGGCGACAATGCTAACCGCTGCACCACCATGGTCATATCCAGTAAACAAATGCCAATAAATATATAAATAAAGATAATTCTGCCAAACCCACTCTCCCATGAAGTACTGAAACCCACTGACGCCAATAACATTGCCAACAAGGCCTCATCTAAGGAACAGGGATGACAGTATATTAACCAAAAAAAATGTTTCCATTCCATCAGCTGTCAGGTGGTCTGCAATACACAGGATGCAATATACACTGTTTCAGTATACCACCCAGGCAGTTTCCATGATCCCCAGGTCTGGAACATTTGTAACAGATCAGTGATATATGTGGGCAGATTTCCCCTAGGGACATCTTATTGCTGATGCCAGATTTGCCCTGGGTGCATGGCTCATGACACAGATAAGAAATCCATAGATCATGGTGGAGAATGCATGCAATATTGTCTTGTCACAAATGCCACTACACCGGCTAAGAAGTTGTGTCTGGTTCACAACTATGGCACAGATTAGACATAACAAATAATAGCAATGATGCATGCAGTGCTGCAGCCAGGCTATGCTATTACATGTATGGAATAGCCCCACTGTGTCTCAAACACAGACTACACTGGTAACAGAGCTCTGGGCAGGGCACAGTTGGCATCATATGCACAGGTGGGGAACGCCACAATGGCAGGTGTCAGAAATGAGCATTTTGTGGTGGGCTACTGATGTGGGTTAGAGTGTGTGTCTTGCTCTGGTGATTATGTTGAGCCAGGCAGACTGATCAGTGAGAGGGGTGATGTCTCTGGTATGGTATCCCAGGGCAGAAGTGAATGGTGCTGATGGGTGTGTGGGTGTGGGCATGGACAATATTCCTGCATAAGATGCTGCACTATGTAGAGTTTTCATGGAAGGCCTTGGGCAATTGTTGGACTTAAAAAATATAAAAAACAATAACCCAGGAAATGCTGCCCAGGAGCGTGAGAGTCCAAGTAAGTAGAGATTGATCAAAAAATACAAAGGAACTTCTTCAAAAAATAACTCTTGTTTATTAACCTTTATAATGCATACAAAATGATAACACACTCTTGTTAAGCTTTTTTTATATTGTTAGTTTTCCAAGGACTGGTTGTTGTCATTTGTGTGTGTCTGGTTTTTGAACAATTGTTGGACTTATCTGCACTGACCAGGTACGTCTCTGGCTATGGGAGCTCCTTTCCAGGGGAATGTCACTGGCACACTCAACATCAAGCAGTTAGGTTGCAATGCTCAATGAGTGTGAATGGTGGAACATGCTTTGGGAGAGTTTGGTATGTATACCCCATCCATATCTGTATCAGTGGCATCACAGCCTGCCCTCAACATTGGTTGTAGGTATGGAGGTGGTCATCCTATAGGGCCTAGGCTATGTTTACTTGCTACCATGTTAGGCTTCACCACCAGCACTGGAAAAGAATCAGCCAAGAGAATGGCAATGCTCATGATACATGACCACTCACTGAAGCCTGCAGGATATAGACCCCTTATGATAAAAATGAGGGTTAGGCCTTCTATGAGGTGGTCACACAGACCATGCACCACATCAATCAGCTGTACTGGCATCCTTCTGTGTATGTATGATGACCCTGTACATTTACAGTGAGGTGGCCATGGAGACACTGAGCTCAGGAATGGGATGAAACCCATGAAGATGTTGGCCACTTTTATGCCAACCCCTATGCCCCTCTCATGCTTAGGAGAGCTGTTAGTAGCCAAGAAACTGTTAGCTGCAGGGTATGAGGCTGGACTTTGTACTGATGTATCAGTCAATCTCTGTATTTCCATGGCATCCTGAGACTGAGACCCATATCTAATAACATAGCTCAATCATGGAAAAATTGGACTCTAGGCAGGATAGTGGACTGGGCCCCCTCAGTCAAACCAAGATTCTACTTCTTAGCTATCTCTCCCCAATTAGCATAAAAAACTGTTCACGTGTACAGTGTGCATACAATTTTCTTCTTTACTTTTACAATGATCAGAGACTTGGATTTAATTTAATACTTTTATTTCAAAGTTTTCAGCAAAGAACTGGGAGCCATTTACTAAACAAAACAAAACAAAATGAAATGATCTCACGTTGAAAACCGACTTAGCATGAGCAGCATTAAACTTCTGCATTATAGGTTCATAGGTTCATAGGTTCATACTAGGCTATCTGCCTGAGGGCATTTACAAGCCTAGCCCATCGTTTTGTGGCTTACGCCACCCCTTTAGTATGGGGAACTATACCCATTATTTTGCTGTGCCTCTGTCGAGCAGTGACACTGAGGTAATCCCTGGGGTATATCTGCGATCTCCCATCCATTGGTCAAGATTTCTCTTGAACAAGGCCAGCGAGTGCTCTGCCTCACATGTACGGATTTTATTCCACAGCATAGGGAGTCTTTGGGTGATGAATCTATCCCTCCAGGTTTAAGTCTTCCGCCCTTGTGGCTCTGATGGATCTAGATTTTTTGAGGTGAAGCATATTCATCAAATCTGGGTTTGACATGGCCTTGTATGTTAGGCAAAGGTCACCTCTGAGCAAAGCGGTAAGCGACTGAATAGAGCTGGAGTTCTTTCAGTCGGGCAGCATAGGACAGATTTTTGAGACCCTTTATCCTTTTGGTGAGGAACTTTTGTGGCCTCTCCAGCTGCTGCAAGTGTCGGGTCAGATACATTCCGAATGGGGCATTGTACTCAATCATTGGTCTGATGAGTGATGAGTAAAGGGAGACTATGACCTCCCTTGATCTAGATGAGAATCCCTTCATGATAAGGTGGGCAATGTAGAAGGTCTTCCTAACTACTTTAGCTACATGGGTGTCGAATGACAGACTACTATCAACCTGGGTCCCCAGGTCCCTGATAACTTCTTCTGTGCTCAGTGGATTGCCACCTATTTGGTAGCTGTAACCTTGTTTTCGAAGGGTATGACTATGCATTTTTGGCATTTAACTTTAGGCCGTGGCTCTGGCACCAGTTATCCGTTTCTGTGAGACCCTTCTGAAGGATATCTGTGTCAGATGTGTTTTCTACTATGGCGCCCAGTTTGCAGTCATCTGCAAACTTTGTCAGCCATAACCCTCCTGTGTTTGCTTGTACTTGGGAAAAGTAGATGCCAAACAAGAGTGGGCCAGGACTGAGCCCTGTGGGACACCACTTGTGACAGGCTTTGAGTCTGACATGGCGCCAGCAGCTCTGACCCTGTGGGTTCTGTCACTCAGCCAGTTTGCAACCCATCTTGTGATGTATGGGTTGACATTTAAGCTGATGAGTTTTCAATGATACCCGAATGGGGTATTGTATCGAAGGCCTTAGCCAGATCGAGGTAGGCTGTATGGACTGCCTTTCCCTCATCAATGGCTTTGGTGACTGTTTGAAAAAGTCAACCAAGTTTAAAAGGCATGATCTGCCTTTGACAAAGCCAAACTGGGTTGGATCCAAAGTCTGCAAATTCCCTATGTCTTTATTTATGAGGTCCATTATGATCCTCTCCATGGCTTTGCAGATAAGGCTTGTCAAGCTAATGGGCGGTAATTTCAGGGTCGGTGGAGGCACCGCTTGTGAAGTGGTACCACAGTTGCAGTGCGCCACTCCTGGCCAGAGGTAAGACTTTGATTAAACAGCTGTCCTAGCTGTGGGTTTAATTCCTCATTGAGTTCATGGAGCACACAGCCGGGGACACCATCAGGTCCCATGGATGCTGTGTTTTTTGCTGTGGAGAGCAGTTCTCACTTGGCTGGAGATGTTTGGGGCTGCAATCGTTTGGTATAGATATCTCTCCTTTTTTGGGGGGGAGAAGTTTGCACTGAACCTGTCAGCCAGTATGTTGGCAATGTCTGTAGGATCAGTAATCTTCACATCATTTTGAACTAGCTCTGAGCATATCTGGGAGTTTCCTCCCAGGTTTCTAACATAGCTAAAGAAGGCCTTATGATTGTCTTTTGAGTCTTTAGCTATTTTTCTCTCGAAATTTGCTTTGGATGATTTTATGAGAGCTCTTAGTTTTTACTTATAGTGATCAAGGGTGTCTTACCTTTTAAGGATTTTGCTCTATCTTGTAGTAGCTTCCTCCTTTTGTTGTAGAGTTTGTTTATGGCTGGGGTCCACCAGACTGGCCTTTGGTACAAAGAGTCTTTGTTTTGCTTGGGATTGCCTTATCCAGGCAGTCCTGCAGGTGCTGGTAGATGGCATTTGTAAGTGATTCAGCGGCTTGAGTACTGTTTTCCGCCTCGGGGCCTAAAGGAGACCACACTAGTCTTTAGAAGTGTGAAGTCGGCTTTTGAGAAGTTCTTTACTGTGGTCTTTTTTATTTCAGGTGGGGGTGGGATGAGGACCTCCAGCGAGATTAGTTTGTGGTCTGATCTCACCAGTGAGGGGTACACCTCCGGTGTTGAACATTGTGCTCCCATGTTCGTGATGATGAGATCAAGTATGTTATCTCCTCTTGTGGGGATGGTGACTAGTTGTTCCATGGCATTTGAGTTTATGAATTCCAGGAACTTTTGGGCTAGGGTGTTTGTTTCTCTTTCCTCAAAACTCACATTTATTGAAAGTGCATCTGGCAACCCACACAACAGCTGCTATAATTTTGTCAAATAGCACATACTGAAGTACCTTGTGAAAGGTTCAGCAATTCAAAAGACAGATGAGTAATGTACTTGATAAAAGCATGGGACAGCTCACTGGAAACAAGTGTCTTGAGCAGTCGTGGAGCTCTATCTGGTGAAATAATTTGGTCAGTCACAGAACAGGTAAACAAAGGCTGAGGGAATCCAAACCTGCACCATAGGCAGCTGCTTATTAACAGCTCATAGCCTCATTCATCTGCACTAAGTGCCTCACAAACTGCTGTATCCCAATACAGTATACTTCACAAGTGCAAGTCTGCAAAAAAACCCCAAAAAAGCTAAATTTAAAATTTATTTATAGTTAAAATATTAACGTTAAACTCATAACTTTCATATTGTCCAGTGTATTCACAGTCAAATTATAAACACAGCATCAACAGGCAACATAATGAGTAAGCCAAGAATTGTATCCAATGAACATGGCATATATTATTATGGTCCTGTTCACTACACTCAAGTCCTTCCTTTACACCATAACTACTTCGGGACACACACATACACACACACACACACACACACACACACACACACACACACACACACACACTACTTATTCTATCTCCTAACTACTCCATCCCCTACTCCGTCCTTTCAGGGAGGGACACACACACACACACACACACACACACACACACACACACACACACACAAACACTACTTATTCTATCTCCTAACTACTCCATCCCCTACTCCGTCCTTTCAGGGAGGGACACACACACACACACACACACACACACACACACACACACACACACACACACACACACACACACACACACACACACACACACACACACAAACTATAAACACTTCTGCATTGCTTTAAAGGTTTAATATAAGATTAGAAAGGATGTATAGTGTATTTTGATACAGAGTATTTGAAACCTCAACACTATTGAGCTGATGGCAAGAAAATGAAGGTATCAATAAACAGTCAGCAGTTTCCTTGGCAACACTATATAACACTTGCTTCTGTTGACTATCACGGATGTAAAATCATTGCATACAATAAGATATTGCTTTATAGCATTATATGCTATATTGCTGTTGGAGGAAGGCACAGAGCAAGGTGCAATCTTAAGTGCTATAAGTGTGACTTGATTAGTGTTTTTAAGGGTGCTAATTCAAGAGGTGACCATGCAGTTTACAGTCACAGCAATTACATTAATGATATTGAGGCTTAATTATGTTTGCTAAGAAATAAAACGGATAAAGCATAAATACTGGAAGACTTTTTGAGCTGGAAGTACTACACCATATCAAAGGAAACTGAAGAAACAAATATATTTTTAATGACAAAATATTTAGTGAAGCATTGCCGAATAGTGTTAAAAATGCAAATTTTTACACACCAACTAAATTTCCCAGGAAACTCCCAGACAATGACAGTTTAATAACTGCCTAAGAAATGCCTAATATTACACCCAAGAGATATTTTCTAGTTATACTCAAATATTTGTAGCATATCACCATTTTGATGGTGGAGAAAACCTTTACCTCAAAAATTAGTTTAGATTCACCTCAGAATCCTAATAACCAGAAACTTCATTCTAAACAGATGAAACAAATGTCAATCAGTCAAGTACTTCCCAAGGTGGCACCTATAGCTTTCCCTCACAGTTTCATGGCTGTTTACTAGGCTAATGACAACAAGGGCCTTTTTAAGCCTAGCCATGCATCCCAAATGTCTGACAAATTCTGATACCCTTGATAAGTGTAAGCAGGGGTTTGGAGATGAACCATTTACAGGTTACCTGTGGCCATTAGAGACATAGGTGCCAAACCAGGGATGAATTTCTGGTTTCCCATCCAATTGTCCAAGTTGCACTTGAATTGGGTTAGGGAGGAACTCTGCTTCACATGGACGGGGAGCCTGTTCCACAGATGCAGTAGTCTCTGGGATGCATACCTGTCTCACTAGCAGGACCTATTTATATCATAGGCAAGGTTTAAGTCTTTAGAATGGGTACTTCTGGTGCTGTTTGTTTTATGGATATGCAGGAGATCCATCACAGTGGAAACTGACAATGTCCTGTATGCCAGGCATAGATCTCCCCTCAAAAGCCTGTAGGAGAGAGAATACAGGGATAGGGCCTTGAGGCAGTCTGCATAGGACATTTTACATATGCCCTGTATTCTCATAGTGAGGAACCTCTGTGGACATTCCATTTACTGGTTAGATACATACCAAAGGTGCATTGTACTCACTGATAGCTCTGATGAATGCTGAATACAGTGGAACAATGACTTCCTTGGACTTAGATGCCATTCCTTTGTTTATGAGTTGTGCAATACAGAATGATTTCCTCACCACTGTAGACACATGATGGTCAAAGTCTAGATTACTATCTATGTGTGCCCCTAAGTCCTTGACTACTGGGTCAACTCTAAGGGGTGTGTTGTCAATATGACAGCAACCAGGGATGGATGACTTCTCAAAGGATACTATTGTGTATTAGTAAATGCAAAGGAAACATCACAAACCACTATCCAAAACAGAACATGACTGTTTGGTTTTCCACGACTCATCAGTGTGACTCCTGGAATAGTGAAAATGAATGACTGAAAAACTGGACTTACATATACTAACCCCATGATTGCCATTTGTCAGAATATTCACTTTTATTTGAGGTATGGACGTATGGAGATCTTGGAATTAGTAAATATAAGACAGGGGGGAGTTGAGGAGGCTTGCACACCACATTGAGGGTGCAGGGGACTTGCTATTTGCAATAAAAAAACACAAACAAAAAAACTTTAAATGAAAATTTCAGTGTTTTATATTCACTGTTGTCCTGTATTTTTTACTTTTTTTTGTAATTCCAGTGTTCACACTTATGAGTGTCAGAATTATAATAATATAAGGTAACTTCACAGTTAGGGCCTGAAAGGAATACAGAAAATAATAGGAAAAGATCTTCATCTCATGACAGTTAAGAACTGCACTATATATGGCATTCAAGAAAAAATTAAAATAGGTTTTGGGGTGGCCTAACAGAACTTACAACAATTTAGCAGGACTCAGAACAGAAAACAACATAACTATTCTTAGCTAGCAATAAAATTCTAATGTTGAACAATTCTGTGCTTAAAGTAATAGTAAACTTCTGCTTATTCAGGTAGCACACTGATGACTTGGGATGTAGCCCTCTGGCAAGGCTAAAAGACACATCTGATAACATCATAAAAACTTTCTATTAGTTTTAGCACTCATCTAATTTTCAGTGAAGTACTACCTTCTGCTGGGACTTGAGATTACAAATTTACAAAAGTCATCTGTGTCCCTTAGTGCAGAGGTATCAGGTCTTTACTCTGTTCCATATGACCCATGTTGGACTATCAGCATGGGTGTTGGAGAAAGAATGGGCATGACAAGGATGGGATTGAATCCTATGTACCCAGCGGGGAGAGAGAACTTGCCTAGACTCAACAACAGTAAGATCCAGATGAGCTCCATGCTGCAAGTGGTACACTATTTGTTGTGGAGGTTGTGCAGATGTGGAAGTTCATATGTACTTCCTGTAGACAGCAATTGCAGGGCTCACAGGGCTGCTGTGGATCTGAGAGGGGTAGGGTACTCTCCCTCGTGGCAGTATGAGACTGTACTAACATCATCTCTCTCCTAAGAGGCTCCAGACATGGTTTGGGTTGAGCCCAGGCTAGCTAAGGTGGGTCCTGTAGACTCCATGAATGAGGAGAGGAACTGATGGTCAGCTATGGGAGGAGGAGAAAAAGAAGAATGTACACGGATGCTGGAACCAAGAGCGAGGGGGAGACAGCACCCCCCACTTTTACAGCTGCAAAAAGACCTGTCTTTTAGCATACCATACCTTTAAGGAGGACATAAAACACAGATTTCCATGCATGCAATGCATGCTAACATGGATTTAAACACAAGCGTGGGCAGAAGTAACTAACTAGCTTAGCCATTCCTTATCGGTAAGGAGATGATATTTTCTTATCAGATGTTGATCGGTAGAGTTTCCAACTACTTATCAGTAAGGAGATGATGTTTTCTTATCATATTTAGGTTTTCATTTTAGTATTTGTATTTCGGTACACATTGCTACTACAGAAGTAGCATTTGTGTTTTGGTACATATTGCCGCTGTATAGGTAACCTAACTAGCTTTAGCTTAGCTGTTCTTTCTTATCATATCCAGTGTTTGTCATACTTCCTTATGCTGTGTGTGTGTTCATGTTCTTTTTCTTGCTGCTGCCAGAGTCGAGGTATGTGTGTGTGTGTGTGTGTGTGTGTGTGTGTGTGTGTGTGTGTGTGTGTGTGTGTGTGTGTGTGTGTGTGTGTGTGTGTCCATGTTCTCTTTCTTCATTGTCGTTTGGGTTATATATGACAGAGAATAGTGAAGTGTGTATACAGGGTACATATAATGCTGAATCAGTATGTCCATTGGTTAAGATCACAATGACATTAAAATCTCTGTACCAGTTCTGCAGTTATGCGAGTGACTTTGTCTTTTGCACCCAACATTAGTTTGGAGATCTTTATAAAAAAATTTTCATGAACCAAAGCAGAGTTTATTTTCTGGGTTTCCAAATCATTGCCCTTATTTTGCAGTTTGCAGCTATAAGAAGAAATACTGGACAAGAACTATTTAGGGTCATTTTCTTTTGCCACATATTTTTACCCTGCAAAATCCACTTCTGAGCATGCTTCTGGAAATTCCGTGATGGCTGTCCCATTTAGTAAGCATTTCCAGTACACATACCTGGGACACTTGCAGTTTCATTGACTTAAAACTAAGTAAAATACCACCATAGTCATGCAGGCTTTAAAGCTTGGAGTTTGAACCCTTTACAAGCAGTACCTGATCTTCACATGCCAAAATTACTTCACGGGTTGCTCTGAGTCTGTGCCTTCCTTTGTATCAGTTACACTTGACAAGTATCCCTCACTTATTTGGTACTGAATCAGGGAAAGCTTGCGGCCATCCTGCTAGTTCAGCCCTCTTTTTAGCTGTGCTGACTGAGCATGTGTAAGAAGTCCATGCTGATCCCAAAAGCCCAAATGGTTAGGCATCCAGAATGAATCAAGCAAGCAAGCAACAAGTTTGTTTACACAATGGCACTGTAAAATTGAGTGGCAAGCCTTTAAGAAGGAACAGGAGAGACTAGAGCAGAGAACGGATGGCTTATTGAGAGGTGCACACACACAACACAACCTGCCTATGTTTCATTTCAAAGTTAATAAATCTGATCATCGGGACTTGCTTTAGCAGTAGTGTGTGCAAGTCCTGCACTGTCTGATCTGGGTAATTTGTGCTGCTGCTGCTAATAATGTTTCTGTTTGAGGATAAACATGATCCCCAGAATCGCTTCAAGGATTTAACAATGGAGCTCTCCTCCTCGGTTGACTCCTGCAATGCTGCCAGAGTCAAGGATGTGTGTGTGTGTGTGTGTGTGTGTGTGTGTGTGTGTGTGTGTGTGTGTGTGTGTGTGTGTGTGTGTGTGTGTGTGTTTGTGTATGTAAAATGCCCCAGTTAGGTATACCTCTTCATTAGTTACAGATCCCTTTAATTTGGAATTATTTATATGACTCACTTCTGCAGAGATTTTGCATATTTACTGATAATGGTGCCCTTTAATAGTTGAAATTTTCTGAAACAGGTAGCTTTGTCATTATTGGTTCATATTTTGTTTCATTGCTTACTAGAAGACTGTTCAAAACTACAAGTATAAAACACATTCTAACAAGTGGTGCTGTATTATACAAGGAGTATAATTTAATACAATCAGGAAGGTGAATCAAAGAATTCATACATGTATTCATGGTCCTAAAAATGTGTACGGAGCCTAGGGTTTTAAAATAGCCCAGAAGTAAGCTTATTCCTCCACTTGCCAGATGCAAAATGAATGTGCGTTTTTTATGCTCTGATCTCTCCGCCTCTTAGGCAAGAATCAGGAGAATGTGTGAAAGGCTCAAAATCATGGGCAAATGTTAAGCTTTAGTCATCACCAAAGCAATGGATGAAGGTAAAAAAAAAAGTAAAAGGAAATACCAAAGGAATTTGGCTGACTAAGTCTGAGATGACTGCAAGCTAGGAGCAGTTATTGAATCCCCAAATGACTTAACCATCATGCAGGAAGGTTTGTCCCAAACAATAACTGGTGCCAGAATCATGACTTGAAAGTAAACTCCAAAAAACACATGATCATATCCTTTGGGAAGTCATCTACTCCAGGGAACTGCCAAATTGACAATGCTCCCTAAAAACTGTCCCATTTGTTTGGCATTTGGGAACTTGTGCATACAGTGTCCTAACTTTTGACCAACAGGTGCCCAGAATCATAAAGTCTTTCTGTATTACACAGCTTATAAACAAATTGATTGTGACTAGATCTAGAGATGTGATTGTCCCCCTTTACAAGCCCTCATTAGGTCGATCATTTTGTATAATTCGCATTTTGGCACATATATCTCCAGACCCATGCAACAATTGGAATACCCACAGAGATGCCTTACTAAAAGGATACAAGTCCTAAACAATAGGTCTTGCATGGACGATCTCAAAGATTTATCACTACACTCAGTATCCTACAGAGTGCTTAGAGGTGACATGTCTGGCATACAAGGCATCCTCTGACCTTATACAGATGGACCTGCTGAACATCAGCAAGTCAAATGGCATCAGAAATACTCAGTACAGGAATCTAAACTGAATGTTGTGGAGAGATGTATATATATCAAAGAGGCTACTACTGTTTCAGAACGGAGTATCCATTCAAGTAAAATAAAGCTCATCCCTGTCCATATTCAAATGCAACTTGGATCTAAGGATTGGTAGTAGAAAATGTACTCCAGGACTGCACCTCATGCCACTAATGGATAGAGGCAGTTCCTAAATGCTGCATCCCTTACATAGGTCCCCTCAAATTATCTAGGGTATGATCACAGTTATTCTCACTAGGGATAATGTACAATCATCAGGCATGGAATAGGTAAGACCAATAAGAAAATGTTAATTCAAGCACCAAAGGGGAATTGGCTAAGCTTAAAATGTCCTCCAAGTGAACCTATGCTGTGGTAGTAAATAGTTTTAAACAATTGCCCTTTTTAGATCACTAAGTGCCCCTCTCACCCTCTGCCCCCCCCCCCCAGTCTTCAACAGCTTTCAGCGCCTATGAGAATGTACAAAAGCCAGTTTGTTTAATAACTGGTTATTTAATTTTTAGATAAATAGACGTGTGCCATAAGTAAGAGTGTAGGAAGATCTGGCTAGTCACTCAGACAGTTTTTAGTTATTTCTTTGGAAGAATGGTGTAGTCTTGATCAGAGTTTACTGTGTAAGGCTGGCAGTTTTTTTTTAACAGTTTTTACTTTTGTATAGCAGGATATCAAACAGAAGGGCCTGCTAGTGGCTGTCAGCCAATGAAATCTGGTCAGGAATTCAAACTAGTAAGTCAGCAGCCCTTCAAAATGGTAAACCCACCTTTTAGACCAATAGTAAGTGGTAAAAACAGTATGACCTATGCCTGTGCCAAAATGGTAGATAAACTTTTGAATAAATATGTCCAACTTGAACCCACTATTTGCAAAGATTCCTGGTCATTTTTGGGTAAGATTAATGATTTACCTTTTAATCAAAATTTGAATTTACTAACTATAGACGTAAAAGATCTTTATACGTCAATCCCACAAGATTTGGGTATAGAATGGATATCATTAAATCTGAAAAATATGAATGTACCATGCTCTGAGATTTGGCTTATTGAGGAACTATTAACAATAGTTTTGGCTCATAATATTATAGTATTTAATGGTAAATTTTACCACCAAAAGAAAGGGGTAGCCATGGGCTCCCCTTGTGGCTCGAGTTTTGCAAACTTGGTCATGAGCTTTTGGGAAAAGGAATATGTTTTAGTTCAAACAGAAATCACTTCTAAAATAAAGTTCTATACGAGATATTTGGATGACATTTTCATCCTTTTTGAAGGGCCGGCCCATCAAGCAGCTGAATTGGTTGCCTATTTCAATTCGACTACAAACTTTCTTGAATTTACATTTAATTTTAATGCTAATGAAATAGCTTATTTGGATGTCTTTCTTACCAAGAATAGAATATTGGGTAGATTTGAATCTAGAATATACAGGAAAGTTTCGTACTCTAACACTTTCCTGATTTTACAAGTGCACACCCTATTCATCAAAAGAAATCAGTGGTCAAACGTCAGGCCGTGAGAGCAGCCAGAATGTTTAGCAATTTAGAAGATTTTTTAGATGAGTGTAATAATCTAAAAAATATGTTCTTAAATAGAGCATACCCAAGTAACTTCATAGATAACATTATGGATGAGGTAATTGTTAAAAGGAATAATGGGTTTTACAAGCCTATTTTATTGAGAGTTGAATCTAGTGTACCCACTATAGTTAGTCCTGACCAGTCAAATTCTTTTAATACCAATTTGAATTCGACTGAGCTACCTTTTGAATACAGTTTGACACTCACCTACTGTTCTGATTTTTCATTATTAAAAAACATTTTTTATAAAAATTGGAACATTTTGAAGGAAAATAAAGAATTGGTAATGAAATTAGGGGATACGCCCAAAATTACTGTAAGACATGATAAAAATTTTAAACAAATTTTGGATATTATTAACAATAACTCTAATATAATTTCAAGTCTCAAAAACATGTCGGTATGTGGTAATTGCCCGTATTGTAAATACATTTATGTGGGACATACTGTAAAAATAAATGGGTTTACATTAAGAAGCAAATTTAAAAATAATTGTAATTCAAAGATGGTCATATACGTGGCAATATGCCAGTTATGCCACTGTTTCTATGTGGGTAAAACCATTAGGAGACTTCGAGATAGAATATATGAGCATGTGTATAATATTAAAAAATGTAACGTTGAAAATGCTCTTGCCAGGCATATTAATGAATTTCCAGGCCATAATTTTAAATTCTGGATATTGGACCAACTAATACCAAATGTTAGAGGGGGACCAATTGAATTACAATTGGAACGTTTGGAATTAATATGGCAAATCAGATTGTTCTCGTATTGCCTGCCTGGTTTAAATGACATTTGTTCAATCATGCCTATTTTAAAGCTACGGAGCCTAACTAGATAACTTCTCTTTCCCCCTCCCCTTATCATTCCTTTGCCCTTCTCCCCTTTCCTTTCTTTCCTCACCCAAATTCCCAAACCCCCCACCCCCCCTTCCCCCCCTCCCACCCCACCCCCAACCCCCCTTTTTTCTCCCCATATATAATATGGTTAATTTATTAGATAGAATAATATATTCTTACTTTTAATTATCAAGCATTTAAGCTTTTATGGCAGGTTGGAGTAGGGCATTGTGGACTATATAAAATACACACACATTTTTTATATGTATAAAAAACACATATTTTTTATACATATATAAATATTTAATTGATTTTTAAAATAATTTTTTATATAAATTGTGTATCAATTATTATTTTCCACTAATAGTATGTAAAAATATTTCCTTATTTTTTGATCTGTATTGTTTGCCTTATGTATATAGTATGAATGGGAATAGTTTATGTATTTATTGACATATTGTCACGATGTCAAAATTATTTGAAAAACGCCAATTCTTTTTTGATGCTGGTTCTCAAATTTTTAATGTTTTAAATCTCTTTAAATATTTTAAATTATAATCAGCGCAACATCAGCTGACTAGCACAATGCTACTTAAAGGGTGTGCTTATGTAATTAATTAATCCTCTGACGAAGTT
Source organism: Protopterus annectens (assembly GCF_019279795.1). Lineage (NCBI taxonomy): Eukaryota > Metazoa > Chordata > Ceratodontiformes > Protopteridae > Protopterus > Protopterus annectens. The sequence continues at coordinate 477,524,248 of NC_056726.1, forward strand.
CGTACACAGTGCGTACGAAAAGCTATTTGAAGTGCTTAAGGAATAAAGTGTTTTTCTACTTACTGCAGTTGCCGTTTTGTCTTCAAGCCTCATTTAGTAAGCATTTCCAGTACACATACCTGGGACACTTGCAGTTTCATTGACTTAAAACTAAGTAAAATACCACCATAGTCATGCAGGCTTTAAAGCTTGGAGTTTGAACCCTTTACAAGCAGTACCTGATCTTCACATGCCAAAATTACTTCATGGGTTGCTTTGAGTCTGTGCCTTTCTTTGTATCAGTTACACTTGACAAGTATCCCTCACTTATTTGGTACTGAATCAGGGAAAGCTTGCGGCCATCCTGCTAGTTCAGCCCTCTTTTTAGCTGTGCTGACTGAGCATGTGTAAGAAGTTCATGCTGATCCCAAAAGCCCAAATGGTCAGGCATCCAGAATGAATCAAGCAAGCAAGCAACAAGTTTGTTTACACAATGGCACTGTAAAATTGAGTGGCAAGCCTTTAAGAAGGAACAGGAGAGACTAGAGCAGAGAACAGCTGGCTTATTGAGAAGTGCACACACACAACACAACCTGCCTATGTTTCATTTCAAAGTTAATAAATCTGATCATCGGGACTTGCTTTAGCAGTAGTGTGTGCAAGTCCCGCACTGTCTGATCTGGGTAATTTGTGCTGCTGCTGCTAATAATGTTTCTGTTTGAGGATAAACATGATCCCCAGAATCGCTTCAAGGATTTAACAATGGAGCTCTCCTCCTCGGTTGACTCCTGCAATGCTGCCAGAGTCAAGGATGTGTGTGTGTGTGTGTGTGTGTGTGTGTGTGTGTGTGTGTGTGTGTGTGTGTGTGTGTGTGTGTGTGTGTGCGCGTGTGTGTAAAATGCCCCAGTTAGGTATACTTCTTCATTAGTTACAGATCCCTTTAATTTGGAATTATTTATATGACTCGCTTCTGCAGAGATTTTGCATATTTACTGATAATGGTGCCCTTTAATGGTTGAAATTTTCTGCAACAGGTAGCTTTGTCATTATTGGTTCATATTTTGTTTCATTGCTTACTAGAAGACTGTTCAAAACTACAAATGTAAAACACATTCTAACAAGAGGTGCTGTATTATACAAGGAGTATAATTTAATACAATCAGGAAGGTGAATCAAAGAATTCATACATGCATTCATGGTCCTAAAATTGTGTAAGGAGCCTAGGGTTTTTAAATAGCCCAGAAGTAAGCTTATTCCCCCACTTGCTAGATGCAAAATGAATGTGCGTTTTTTATGCTCTGATCTCTCAGCCTCTTAGGGCAAGAATCAGGAGAATGTGTGAAAGGCTCAAAATCATGGGCAAATGTTAAGCTTTAGTCATCACCAAAGCAATGGATGAAGGTAAAAAAAAAGTAAAAGAAAATACCAAAGGAATTTGGCTGACTAAGTCTGAGATGACTGCAAGCTAGGAGCTGTTATTGAATCCCCAAATGACTTAACCATCATGCAGGAAGGTTTGTCCCAAACAATAACTGGTGCCAGAATCATGACTTGAAAGTAAACTCCAAAAAATACATTATCGTATCCTTTGAGAAGTCATCTACTCCAGGGAACTGCCAAATTGACAATGCCCCCTAAAAAACTGTCCCAGTTGTTTGGCATTTGGGAACTTGTGCATACAGTGTCCTAACTTTTGACCAACAGGTGCCCAGAGTCATAGTCTTTCTGTATTACACAGCTTATAAACAAATTGATTGTGACTAGATCTAGAGATGTGATTGTCCCCCTTTATAAGCCCTCATTAGGTCGATCATTTTGTATAATGAACGCTTTGGCACATATATGTCCAGACCCATGCAACAACTGGAATACCCACAGAGATGCCTTACTAAAAGGATACGAGTCCTTAACAATAGGTCTTGCATGGATGATCTCAAAGATTTATCACTACACTCAGTATCCTACAGAGTGCTTAGAGGTGACATGTCTGGCATACAAGGCATCCTCCGACCTTATACAGATGGACCTGCTGAACATCAGCAAGTCAAATGGCATCAGAAATACTCAGTCCAGGAATCTAAACTGAATGTTGCGGAAAGATGTATATATATCAAAGAGGCTACCACTGTTTCAGAACAGAGTATCCATTCAAGTAAAATAAAGCTCATCCCTGTCCATATTCAAATGCAACCTGGATCTAAGGATTGGTAGTAGAAAATGTACTCCAGGATTGCACCTCATGCCACTAATGGATAGAGGCAGTTCCTAAATGCTGCATCCCTTACATAAGTCCCCTCAAATTATCTAGGGTATGATCACAGTTATTCTCACTAGGGATAATGTACAATCATCAGGCATGGAATAGGTAAGACCAATAAGAAAATGTTAATTCAAGCACCAAAGGGGAATTGGCTAAGCTTAAAATATCCTCCAAGTGAACCTATGTTGTGGTAGTAAATAGTTTTAAACAATTGCCCTTTTTAGATCACTAAGTGCCCCTCTCACCCTCTGCACCCCCCCCCCCCAGTCTTCAACAGCTTTCAGCACCTACGAGAATGTACAAAAGCCAGTTTGTTTAATAACTGGTTATTTAATTTTTAGATAAATAGACGTGTGCCGTAAGTAAGAGTGTAGGAAGATCTGGCTAGTCACTCAGACAGTTTTTAGTTATTTCTTTGGAAGAATGGTGTAGTCTTGATGAGAGTTTACTGTGTAAGGCTGGCAGGTTTTTTTAACAGTTTTTACTTTTGTATAGCAGGATATCAAGCAGAAGGGCCTGCTAGTGGCTGTCAGCCAATTAAATCTGCTCAGGAATTCAAACTAGTAAGTCAGCAGCCCTTCAGTACAAGCAAAGTAACATTTTATTAACAGTTTTCTGTATTATGAATACTCTACATGCTAAGTAGAATTAATAATTTGAAGGCCATATTCTAATCAGTGTAAAAGCACATTTCTTGTAATGGCCAGGCATGTTTCTTATGATACAATACTTTGTAACATAATTTAAATGCTGTACTGTCTGAGTGCACAGTTTAAATTAAAGGAATCGATCATGAATGAGGTGAGGGTCTTTTTGCTGAGTCATGATGGGAATGTTATTGCCTAAAGGATCATTGAAAATATGTTTAGTACTATTTTATATCCAGGGAGAGAGACAGTATTATTTATTTTTGACTTGGATATTAGAGCATCCTAGTTGATTTCTTAGAGTTCCGGAAAAGTTTATTTTTGTTGGTTGACAAACATAGTTGACTGAGATCCACATGGCCCCTACTAGACTTCATTAACAAGATACTGTGACCGTACTTACTTTAAGTGATAGGAGCTCTATGGCAATATTGTTAATGAACAGTTAAAGAAGCTGTGGGCTCATACTGACCCTTCTGGTAAATCACATTTTATTGTTCCTGTGCCAGATAAAGATGAGACTGGAATGATATAGGTAGTGTCATTCTGTAAGTAATTCTGAAATCAGATGAGAGCTAAGACCAAAGTTAAACTAGTATTGCTTATTAAGTGGCAGGGAGTGGTCTAAGGTTTTGAAGGCTCAGGTCATGTAAAATGAATACACCAGATGCAGTCTTTCTGTTGTTTAGGATAATGTATATTTAATTAGTTTTTATATCAGCAGCAGTTATAATTCCAATGCTTTTTTAAAAGCCACAATGAATATATTTGTTTTTATGACTGAATATGTAATTGAATGCTAATTTTTGAAATTTTTTTTTATTGAACATAAACTGGCACTGGGGATGGTAGTATTGTGGTGAGGATGGGATTTGGATTTTGGATAAGGATACCATAAATGCATGCTTGACCAGATCAGGATCTTTATCAGATTAAATATGTTAGCTAGGGTTTTTTTCAAGATATTTTGCCTCATTCTCATGACCATAGGATGCAGCTTACTTGGTGTAGCAATTGATTTTTTATGTCCAACTTCCTAAAGTGAATTTGAACTTTTTTTCGTTCAGTTTTGTTTGAAGTAGAATGTAGGACTGATGTTTTCTAGGACTGTCCTATCTGTCTAATTAGGCTTTGGATATCAGTGGTTGTCCAGGGGCATATTTGTCCCCTGGTCTAATTGTATGTTTTTTTTTAAATGGTCAGAAAGTAAGACAGAGAGTTATTAGGCTTTGTCTCCACAAATAATGACTAGCCAATGGTCTACAGCATAGCATGCAGGCTTAATTTATTGGCTTTAGATATTGGGGATTCTACTATAATCTGAGGAAGTCTTCTAGGTGATTTAAAGGACCATTTCATTAACACTGGGTAGTGATAACTTGGTGATTTAGGTAAGACTGTTATCTTGATATACCTTTGTGATGTGTTACTTAATACAAGATCTTGCAATATGATGGAGCATGTGTTGGATTTGTGACTAATTACTAGCTGGTCTAGACCATTTAGGCTGAAGCATTTATGGAGATGAGGAACAGATGGGTCATGTATATCCAGGTTAAAGTCAACCAGAAGTATATAGTGTTTTTGTTTAACTTTGAGGAAATGTAGTTGCCTGTATTTGCTCAAACATTGATAAAGCGAAAGGTGGAGGGATGTAGACTACTCCCACATGGAGATATGTACTCCTACATAGTGCAATATTTACTTCCAGACAGTTTGGAGAGTTATAATATGAAGGGGGTTAGCAAGTTTCAAAATGTGATATTTTTATAGAGAAACTTGTGCTTGTGAGAAGGACTGCATAACTATATAAACTCTTTTGTCAAAATGAAGTATGTAGTAATGTTGAATATAAGTGAATGAACACAAATAATCATTTTAGCAATGATTCTGCTATTGATAATGTGTGTGGCTATTTTGAGTTAATCCAGGGTTTGATTATGCTCTGCATATTATATATTCTGATAATATTAATGAGTCATAGTCTTAGACCTTTGTAATATTGGATTTGATTTTTAGTGGTGGGTGGACAATATGAGCAGGGCATTGCAGGCATGGGATGAGCTTAATAACAACAGAAAGAATGCATTTCATGTTAGTGATGTAACATTTAATGAATGGTTTCTTTAAGTGATAAGGGGGGTCTATGTACTACTGCATGAGCCTTATATTATTGGAGAAATGCTTTCTATTTATATGGTTATGTTGGATTTTCTTTGTGTATCAACTACAGTTGAGTGGGGGACAGACAAATATGCAAGGGTTCGAAATGTGCAGATACTTAAAGGTGAGCCTCACCCACAGACTAAAAAAAAAAAAACATGTTTATTTCATCAAGGTTTGGCATTTCCTACATTTTCACATCACTCTGGGACTATTTACAGGTTTTTAAATATTTCTTTACATAATTTCCGAGTCTGACCACATGGGGTCTGGCATATTGAAGTAATTCTGATTGTTTAGTCTGCCTCTAGGTATCCCACAATGCAGTGCTTGTCTGTAAAAAGTTACATCACACAGGCCTCTTTCTTCCTAAACCTCCTGTCACTGCATTGATTTTACATGCATACACTGCTGTCTTTCAGTTAGTTTTAAGTAACATTTCATGCTGTTCAATGACTACTTAAAACACAGTGCAAATGACACTGAACAGACTTTCAAAGTGCTTTTTACTGCTGCTTCTTTTTAGAATGGCTAAACTGCAGTTTTTTCTTGAAGCCTGAATTGTACTACTTTGACTCATCTCCCATCACCCTTTACACCTAAGTTCCCTAGCTGTCAAAGTGCTAAGAGTAATTTAAGCTGTTACCTGCGGTGATTGACAAATCACAGCAGGAGAACTGACTCATGTACTGTTTCCTTGCCTTTACTTTCGGTATGGGTAGGGGAAGGACCAAGGAGCTGTGACATCACAGCATGAGTTGATTTTTAGGACGATCATGATGATGTCAGCTTGGGGAGGGAATTGGCCAGAAAACTACCTGTATCCAGTGGCCTTGATGACATCACTGAATTGGAGATTTTCCTGGATGGCATAAAATTATTTTGAAAGTGAAACCATCACAGTACAGTAAGGTAATGTTCTAGTGGAGAGAAACTGTCAATGTAAAATGTTTTAAATGCTGTATTGTTGTTTATTCATAGCAGGGACAATAAAAGAGAGAAAAAGGACAGAGACATTGAGCATTTAATAATAGAATCCCGTTGTTGTCCTTTAAGCAAAATGATGTGATTAATGTGATAAAGTTCACTGCGATGGATTATGAAGTCTACATGAGGTATGATGAATACATTGAGTGAAATAGCTTTATTGTTTCCAATATAATATGGAGGTAAAGAGTGACATGCCTCTTGTTGAAACTAAGAACTATAAAATATATAGGGTGGAAGAAGATGGAGGAATATAGTGAAGAAGCTCATTTTTCAAACAAGAATTAAAGTAGTTAATGAATAAAGAAGTTTTTGCTACCACCAAGAGCAGAGAGAGAGAGAGAGAGAGAGAGAGAGAGAGAGAGAGAGCAGGGCTGCAAGATTAGCTGTCCTATCAGGAAGTGTGAAACAACTATTGCTGCTGCCAAGAGCTGAAGGAGTTAAACAATGCAAAGAGCCTTTTACTGCCATCATGAGCTGAAGAACATTTAAGGTGGTACAACACTGAGATAGACAGTGAGGAGTGAAGAGCCTCCTACTGGCCCTAGGAGCTTATGGAGTAAAAGAGCTGAGCTAGTTAAAGAAAGAGAAGAAGCTCTTGTTTCCACCAAAAGCTGATTGTACGCTGTGCGATTAACTATAGCACAGAGAAGGATAATGAGCTGCCTGCTCTCAGCAAGAGCTGAAACAGTTAACAAACTCAGAAACGCTTGCCACCACACACAGTTCAGAGCAGGATGTGTTTAGATTTACCTAATCAGAAGAGCAATAATATGACCTATCAGACTTTAAATATGAGTTACACTGAGAGTTCTGCAAAAGTACCTGGATGCATTATAAACTAAGTACATGGGTGCATTGTAAACTAGTACATGGGTGCATTGTAAACTAGTACATGGGTGCATTGTAAACTAGTACATGGGTGCCTTGTAAACTGTTAAGTAATTGGCTGCATTGTAAACTGCCACTGTTGTTGTCTTAGACGTGGGATTAGAGGGTTGGAGAAAGTCAAATAATGAGGGCTATGATATGGAAGTATTGTATGTATAGATTCTAAAGGGTGAAGAGGAAAGGAACTGTTGTTAAGGAAATGGTGTGAGAAATGAACTTTTCATAAATTAAGATGTTGTGGGTTGATACCTAGAGCTGTCAAGGAAAAAATGCTGTCAGTGAGGCAGACAGGGAAGAGGAAGGTGGACTGAAGCTCATGTAAGCACAGAAAAATTATGTGGAGCAAGGCTTTCCCATCCCAGAGATCCTTCCAAAACAAGAAGTAACTTATTTCCCCAGGAGTCTACAACAGAAAACACTGAAATTATGGGTAATCAGATTTTGGTACAGTCACCCTGCCAGTCCCAATGTACAATGTAAATTGCTTTACCAACAATTTGCATTTAAATGGTAATGGCTAGGTCTACAGGGTTTGAATCAAGAATGGTCATAAGAATTTGTGTGAGAGCAGAAACTGTCAAGGTTATTATATTTATAAATTAAACCTACTGTGGTGATAAGTTATGCTATATGATTTACTAAGGGGACAACACAGCCAAAGTTATTTTATATTTATATATATATATATATATATATATATATATATATATATATATATATATATATTTCTCAATATATAAGAATGGGTTCCTATCAGATAGTCGAACTTCTGCAAGATCGAACCTCATATGGTCGAGACCATAAGTTGGAATTTGCAGAAGTTCGAATGTTTCAATGGAAATCTCCGTAAGGGGTGGTTTCCATTTTGTTTTTTTTGTTTTATTGTTTTTTATTCATAGTCAAAGTTTTTTAACTTCAAACAGAACATTCCGTGTTCGAACATTCCGTGTTCGAAATTATTAAACTTTGACTAGGTAATATAGATCCTATAAGAAGTATGCTTGTGTTTGATAACAAATTACTCACTTAGTAAACATGGATATGTTAGCTTTGTTTTCTTGGACAGGGTAACCTCCTCTATTCCCACAGCAGGCTGGATGAGGAGGAAAACATAATGTACTGACGATATAAGCAAATGATAAAAGCAAAATCCATCTGTGAAAGCACAGTAGACAGAACAAAGGCAGTCTCTATATGAATGGATGTGAGGCACTATTCCCAAACTGTAGTGAGAATTTGAACTTGGACAGCAGTGTTGTCCTCAGTCTCTTTTGTGGAAAGTGTCAAGTATCACTGTTCTCAGTGCAAAATTCATATTTGAAATTATATCAGATATAGCAAAGGCAGTCTATGTGTGAACTGATGGTCTGAAGTCAAATATTCTGCCTTAATACAGAATGTGCTTCAGTGACTCCAATGTAAAATTATAAAATGGTTGACTTAAACATTATTAAAGACATTTCAAACAACTATGAAGTGAGATGTAATTTGTACAAGCTGGTAAGCATGCGTTATAGAACCCAGGGGTAAATGTTTAAAATATATAAGGAAACATTAAGATTAGGAGAGCAAATAATCACAGAAAGAAGTTTCTATCTTAATAGCAGAAACATTTATAAACACTCTCAATGAAGAAAAGACAGAAGTTGGTGATCTATAAACATTAATATTGAGATGAAGAAAAAGTAAAAATTCTGCAAATAATCAAAACATGGTAATATCTCTGACAAAATCTATCTTTGCATTTAAAACTATATGAAATGACCCCCCGTCAAAAAAAAAAAAAAATATATATATATATATATATATATGTGTGTGTGTGTGTGTGTGTGTATGTGTGTGTGTGTGTGTGTGGGGGGGTGTGCATGTTGACTTATCAAAGAAGCAACATATCAAGCTATATCTTATTGAGCACCAATGTTCAAAAATCAAACTATCAAAAAAAAAACACTTTCGTTGAACTGCACTTTCGCATTAGTGGGACACTACTATCGTATTTCAAAATAGTGTAATTTCAATCTACGGTAGTAGACCCATCTATATATATATATATATATATATATATATATATATATATATATATATATGTGTGTTAGATTATTGAAGTTTTGAAACTTTGAAATTGACATGGCCAAGACCACATGATTGAAGTTTCAGAACTTTAAACATAAAAAAAATAAAAATATAAAAAATAAAGATTATATTTTTAATATTTTTGCAGGGACAAGCTCCTTTACACCCCCACACCCCCTGCTAATTAAATATACCAACTCCAATATTGTACTACATTGTGGAAAAGGGTAAATTCCCATTCTGTGCTGTACAGCGATCTCCATTCAAAACTTTTGAAGTTTCAAAACTTCGATAATATGGACGACACCATATGAATTAATGAACCAAAACGAACAGTACCCAAAAAAGACTTATTCTGTGGTGGCAGGTCAGTCTCATTCAAGTGCTGTTAACAAACTGCTTATTATTAACTCTGAGCCTGGTATCCCGGGTGTAGAACTTCGAGATTTGGATGCATTTTTGAAAGTAAAATACAGTTTTTCTTCTCCTAATGAAGTGCGGCTTGGTTACAATAAAGAAGGGAACAATACCAATTTTAAAACATTAAGAGACCTTATTCATGAATTTGGCCACAAACTGGGGACTATCAAGGCTTTACAGCTTGATAATATGTACTTACAAAAATGTATAGATTCAAAACTAGTACCGGTGTGTTTGCGGTTTTTCAAGCAACCCATAGGTGTGGATATGACTGAAAATGAAATTAATGAATGTAACAAAATGTTTGATGGTTTTGGGACACGTTTTATGGAATTTATTATTACTTGCAATGACAGTAAAATGTGTAGATTAATGAAGGAAGTTGATGAACTGAATGGAAAAATTGTTAGTGATTTGTTGTTTTTACAGTGAGAAACCTTGTATTCCAAGCAATTCAATGATGCAGAGAAAAGTAGTAATAGGATTTTTGACAGAAAATGTAAGAAACTGCAGAGGGATATGGAACAATACAGATTGGGGGTAGCCTATAAATGGAACACAAGTGAGAAGTACAAATGGAAGGATCGAGGTTTGGAAAGTAAGAATGTTCGCTAGCAAAGGCAGAATGAAGGTGGGAACAATCAAAAACAACATTTTTAGGGAAGCAACAGGGATGGCAGAAGGACTACAAGGGGAATTATCGGAAACACGAATGTCAATGGGAACACGACAATCAGAGAAAGAGAGGTGTACCATACCAAGGGGGGTGGATGGGAAACCAACAGCAAAAACACATGTGGAACAAGAGAGAGTGCAGTCCCATAGGTTTCAATTTACCCTTGGGGGCTTCAGTATATTCAATTATACAACATATAAATTAGAGAAGGAACAAGTTTTGTTATTTGCCAAAGGTATGAAATATGTACCCAATTGTGGATTTGACATAGTGGACAATATTGTTGAATTCAAGAAATTTTTGAGGAAATTAAATCTTGAACTATTTGTTCATAGTGAAAATAAATATGAAATTAGAAGTGACTTAAGGAAGAAAAGTCAGTTCACTCCCCCCATGCATAACACTCTAGTGGCGTATGAGAAGGTGGTGACAGACAAATTGTACAGATATTGTGAAATAACTAAAAAGAAAAAATACAAATACAACATAAGTAGAAAAAAACAAACAGTTTTTAATGAAATATGTGCTAATCACAATATACAGATAATGACCCCCGACAAAGGAGGGGGAATTGTGTTATATGATGCAAATGAGTACGCACAGAAAATGTATCAAATATTAAATAATCCCGGGAATTATGAAATCTCTTCTATTAACCAAATAAATATTGCCCATAGGAGAACTGACTTATACCTCGAGGAATACTTAATGGATAATAGAATAGACAAAGAAATGTATAAATTTTTAAAAGTAGAACATCCAGTATTGGCTACAATAGTGGGGACACCCAAGATTCATAAAAATATGGAGGATCCCCCATTTCGACCTATCATTTCAGGTAGTAAAAGTAAGAACTTTCCTTATGGAAAAGTAATAGATAAATGGCTAAAAAACATTTATAGCAAGGTCCCACACATTGTCAAAGATTCTTGGGAATTTTTGAGCAGGATAAAACCCCACCTGTGGAAAGATAGTGTCATATGTTTGACAATTGATGTGGTCGACCTATTTTCTTGTATACCTAGAGAAGATGGAATACCTAGGTTTATTAACAGTATACAGAGGTATACACAATTGGAATGGGAGAACGTTGTTTTATTGGAAGAATTTATGGGCATTGTGAGGATAATAATTATATATATTATGATGGTGAACATTACAGATAGACCCAAGGTGTTGCTATGGGTGCGCGTGTGCCCCTATGTTTGCAAACCTTGTTCTGTTAGATTGGGAGGATGAATATATGTTCACCAATCAATGGTACCAGTTCATTAGTTGTTACATCAGATTTTTGGACGATATATTTATATTGTGGACTGGTACCATGGATGAAATAGTATTATTTTTAGAATATCTCAATCATATCTTGATACATATATCTATACTACGAGTAAAGGTTTTAGGTCAAAGATATATAGAAAAGATACCTTTAGTAACACATAATTGGAATTTTCCAGTAATCATCCATGGAAGCAAAAGAAAAGTATAATTAAGGGGCAATGTATAAGAGCAGCCCGGATGACATCGGACTATTCGGAGATGGTTAAAGAAATTGACCATATAGGAAATATGTTTAGAGAAAGGGTGTACCCCAATGAACTTATTAGTGATGTTACAGGTTATGTTAAAGGAGAATGGTGGGAAAAAGTACAAATCCTTATTGGGTGTGGCTATGGAGACGAACGAAGAGACTACTAATAGTACTCAAAATAATAAGAAATATAACAGGGCCTGTATATTGGGGTTCAACCCTTATGTAAACGAGGTCAAAAGTATTATACATAAAAACTGGAATATTTTGCGGTGTGATGTGGGGGTGCATAATAAATTGGGAACTGAACTCCTTTTTGTATACAAAACTGGAAAGAATTTAAAAAGAAAAATCCAAAATAGTGATAGAAATAATGATACGAATTCTGTAGGTACAAGCAAATGTGGACACTGTAATCAGTGTTGTGCCATATATGAGGAGCACACCCGCACTGTAGACAATATCAACAAAACAACAGTAAGGTACAAAAGGGCAACTGTCAGACCCAGTTTGTGATTTATCTAACCATCTGTACAAAATGTCCATGTTTCTACGTAGGAAAAACTGAGAGGAGGTTAAGAAACCGAATATATGACCATCTTTATTGTATAAGAAAGCAAGATACTAATAACGCCCTATATAGGCATATTAGGGATAGTGAGACTTGTAACACTTTCAAGTTTGCAATTGTAGAGTGTGTAAAGATTAATCCTAGACGAGGTGACATGAAAGGTATATTGGGGGAAAGAGAAGTGAAGTGGCAGATATTATTAAATGCAGCCACTTACCCCGGATTAAATGATTGTATTCCCACCAAGCCCCTGTTAAGGGCCTAGAATGGGTAAGAAAAAAGTAATATTAATAGTAGGGTAGGTGTTGTTCCTAGTTGATTATACTCATCGAGCCACAAGTTTCCCACAGTTTTGTGTGTTTATTGTGAGACACAACTAATAGTTGTATTTTTAACATTTTTAAGTTTTTATTTTTATTTTACTATGTAAGTTTATTATTGAATATTATGAATTTTATATCGTGTAAACAGTTATACAACTGTTTAGTTATTTTACTATGTATTTTCATGATTTTAAATGGTTGTTGTGCTATGAGAATCCATGTCAGGATGAGTCATTCAGTATCCATGAAATTAATATTCATGAGATCAAATTGGTGTATCACAGGATTGGATAATTTGAATTAATTAGTACTATTTAAAGGCTGTTAGTTTGAGAAATGGTGTTCTGAAGAAGTCTATGGAGGACAGATGAAAGCGCTTAACCTGATGTACTAATAAACAACAGTTTTGGTATTTTCTGTCTCTTTCCTTGGAACCAGACACTCATTTTTCACCAGTTATATTGTATTTATTGACTGGCAACCATATGAATTTTGAAGTTTTGAAACTTTGATAATCTGATAGGGATCCATATATTTGTGTGTGTGTGTGTGTGTGTGTGTGTGTGTGTGTGTGTGTGTACATATGCATGGAAATTAATTAATAGAAAATATAAATATAAAAACAGAATTATTAAATATTTAAATAAATTCTTCCCTCTGTACCAGACAGATTATTGTCATTCAACACAGGATTGATTTGATCTGTGTAGTTCTGCCTGCCCCTTGATAACAAGAGACATGGTTAATAAAACTTTATACAAAATTAAACATTCATATAGCTTATGACTGCATTTAATACTAGAAAAACTGGTCCATATGTTTAGGGGCTTTTAGTCCCCCTGTATAAATTCTTCAACTTTCTTCTACAATCAAGACATATTGCAGATGACTGCAGAAAATAATTTGCAGTACCAGGTCCTCAAGAGGGCCCTAAAGAGTTTATAACAAACTACAGGACTGTGTGTCTTCCTTTAGTCCCAGGGAAATCATTACCCACATTTATTAGATGTACCTCACCATGGTTTTGTATGTGACTGACCTACTTTAATTAGCCTGGCAGACTTTGGCAAACTGCTTGCTATGTTTTGGATAGGGGTATTACTACAGTTGCTGTTTAGTTAGATCTTTCTTAAGCCTTTGAATCTAGCATGAATACCGAAATTATTGAGAGTTTGATATCAGTGTGAACACCTGTTTCATGAGATGGATAGCTAACTGGTTGAAGTAAAGGCAGGAGAGCTTATGTATTTTTTCTAACTGGGCGAAACTACATAAAATTGCACATCAAAGATTTGTTTTTTGCAATGGTCTGGTTTGATTATTTATTGTCTACTCTCACTAAACATGCCAATGACCACAATGTCAGAACTCTTAACATTAGCTGCAGACATAACATGTAAATAAGTATTTTACAGAAATTACAAAATGGGCATGTTTACATGGCCTTAAATTTAATACCAATAATTGTAATTTTATGTATCATGTAGTTATTTTGTTTATTTATTTATTTTTGTTGTCCTGGGTAGTGGGCTGATCCACAGATGATATATTTCAGCTACAGCCTGGTTGTTACAACAATATAGAAAAAGAGAAATATGGCAGCATAATACAATATAACAGAACAACAGAAGTATATGAACTTTGGATGAAGACAATGTACCTTCAGCAGAAAACAGTATTCATCAAGTAATATAATTGATAAAATTATATACATATTTATCAATACAAAGATCAGTTCCTGTAAAATTTTACAATATATTTGAATAGAATGTGGAAAAGACAGAAGAAAAGTAAATAAAGCAGCTATAAATAATAAAAAAAAACAATATTAGAATCTTTGTCTAAAGGTAGAATCTATTTATAAAAACATCAATGATACAGTAAGTTGGGGCTAAAGAAGAGACTGAATGTATAAATTTCAGTTAAGCTTGGTGTTTATCTATCTGTGGTTCCTTATCCCATTAAAATCAAGAAACTTCACTGAATCACAGGCAGAAAGATGAGAACAATGGATGCTCACAAGCAGTTTATTTTCAACTTTCTGAATTATAATGGTAACACAGTTGTTATGGAGGAACTGGGACTTGTACAAAAGTCTTTGTTAGGAAATAGACTAAATGCCATCTGATCAATGACTACTCAAGAAGAAAGAGCATGCATGCTATTGTGGATAGTACAGTTGTTGTACTCTGCAGTCACTTTAGTAATAAGACAGAGTAGGAAACCTTACTGCATGGATGAAGAATGGTTAAAGGAGTTCAGAAATAGTCTCCCATCATGCTTCACTCCTAATTATATATCTGGTCAAAGTACAGGTGGGTGTACCCTATACCACTGTGGAGACACATATTTATGGATTCCTGGGATAGATGTGGGAATGTCCATATGTAATATTTGCTTAGGAACTAGTACTCTGGCTGCATCTTCACCAGATATCAAACGAAACAGAAAATATGGATATGGAAAGGTTAGACAGCAGTTCCTGGTCCATTCAGGGGGAACTTCTGAAAGTTTATATCATCACATAATAGGTTTGAATAAGTGGAGAGTGTAACTTCTTCTATGGATATTACCAGGTTTCCAGGCAACCTTAAGACTCTAACTGGAGAGCACTTTTTTGATTCCAGTATTCCAGTAGATCAGGAGGCAGCCATCTTAGCATAATTCACATAATAGCAGGCCCTGGATAAACAACTTCTTTCACTAATGTACCTTAGCATTTTCTTCATTTCACTGATGCTGAATGGGGTTTCTTGCTATGATTTGCTGTGATAAAAGTTTGTTCTGTGGTCTAAATAAGTAATGCTCCAATGAAGACTGTATATAGGATACGATTTGCCATTTACATTGTTTCTTCAGTCTTAATAAAATTGTTTGGGATAGATAAGAGTGGAATGAGTCACTATTGTTATTAGTTATCACAGTTATCTCATGGTAGGACTTATAGGACTTGGGGAAATAGTTTAGGTACTTGTAAAATTGCTTGCTACTAAGACAGGACTTTACCCCTTCCACGCATGCATCTCATTTCCATTGGTTTGTAGGTTTATGGGTGTTCAGGCCCATATACATTTAGGAAATGCAGTCTCCAGCATTATGTTCATAAACTTCTACATTGATGTAGGAATCTCACTGACTTTTAAGGTATGTTAATGAACAATATTTCCTAATATGGCTAGGAAGACAATTCTGTAAAGAATGTGCAGATTTTGATATAAACCATTTGCCCAGGTTAGTTGTACATGCCAGAATAATATACAGAGACCTGGTTTGTTTAGTGATTTTTGGAGTCATATTTCTATTCCATCCCTAGCATAGCATTAAGTAACTCAGAGTGGAATGGCCTATATCTAGACATCACCTTAATCTAATTTACCAAGAAGTTAAGCTGCACGATTTAGCCTATGAACATAATACATGCCCTTATAGCCAAGCACTTGCTTGCTAAACTTCCTTTAAACCAAGTCAAGAAAGGGTAGCCCTGATATTATGAGCTAAAACCAAAATTATATTCAAAGACAGGGCTGATAACAGTCTTATACTAGTTTTTGGATACAATTTATTCTGTTGGAGAGAAGGTTTTGACAATTAATCCCAACATCCTCAGTGCCTTACCTAGCACAATATTTTCTCTAAATCTTATTTTATTGTATATCCAGACAGCTAACCCTCTAATGTGCCTGGTCACCGCAACAGTAGTGTTCATCTCTTTTTGTAGTTCTGACATACAATTACCTTGGCATAAAAACTTACATTTATGAATAACAATACTCGGCGCTTTAAACATTAGCAACAATTATACAATGATAACTAATTATTATTCCAAAACATGTACTGATTGGAAAAAAACAATCAGAGTGCAATTTTTAAATCAAATGAAACTCACAGGAACAAATACCATTACTTTACTTTTTCTTAGTTTCATAGTTTCATAGTATAGTACTAGGCTATCTGCCCTGGGGCATTTGTAAGCCTAGCCATAGTGATGTGGCTTTTGCCACCCCATGAAATGGTACAAAAATGTACAGAATAAATCTAGAATACTGTGCCTCTGTCTAGTAGTGACACAATGAAGGTCCCCTTATATAATAGAATTAGTTTACTGTGCCCCTGTCTAGCAGTGACACAGATGTGACCCCTGGGGTAAACTTACAATCTCCCATCCACTCATCAACATTTCTCTTGAAGAGAGTCAGTGAGGGCTCTGCCTAATACAAACTGGGATCCTGTTCCAAAGCATGGGAAGCCTCTGAGTTATGAATCTATCCCTCCAGCATGTCCTATTCATACTTGTGCCGAGGTTTAAGTCTTTAGCTCTCGTGGTCCTGATGGATTTGGATTTTTTGAGGTGGAGCATGTCCATCAGATCCTGATTGGACATGGCCTTGTACGTCAGGCAGAGATCACCTCTGAGCAGGCGGTATGCTACTGAATAGAGCTGAAGTTTCTTTAGTCTGGCGGAATAAGACATATGTTGGAGACCCTTGATCCTTTTGGTGAGGTACTTTTGTGGTCTCTCCAGCTGTTGCAAGTGCCGGATGAGGAACATACCAAATGGGGCATTGTACTCAATCATGGGTCTGATGAGGGAGGAATATAGGGGTACAATGACATCCTTGGATCTGGATGTGAATCCCTTCATGATGAGGTGTGCAAGGTAGAATGTTTTTCTAACCACTTTGGCAATGTGGGTGTCAAATGAGAGGTCGCTGTCTACTTGGGTCCCTAGGTCTCTGATTACTTTTTCCATACTCAGTGGGTTGCTGTCTATGTGATAATTTGTGGGTACTTTGTTTTTTCCAAAAGGGATGACTATACATTTTTGGCATTTAGTTTAAGGCTGTGACTACAGCACCAGTTGTCCTTTTCAGTGAGGCCTCTTTGTAGGATGTGTGTGTCTGCTGGTGTATCGACTATGGTGCCTAGTTTGCAGTCATCTGCGAACTTTGTCAGCCACAGCCCTCCCATGTTTGCTTTAACATCTGAGAAATAAATGCCGAACAAGAGGGGTCCCAGGACAGATCCCTGTGGGACACCACTTGTGACTGGCTTTGAGTCTGACATTGCTCCAGCGATTTTAACTTTATGGGTTCTGTCCTTTAGCCAGTTTGCAACCCATCTAGTGACATAAGGGTTTACTTTTAAGCTGTTTAGCTTATCTATGATGCCTGAGTGGGGTATTGTGTCGAAGGCCTTAGCCAAGTCCAGGTATACTGTATGGACTGCTTTGCCCTCATCAATGGCTCTAGTGACTGTTTTGAAAAAGTCAACCAGGTTTAAAAGGCAGGATCTGTCCTTTACAAAGCCGAACTGGGTGGGGTCAAGTGTCTGTAGGTCCCCTATGTCTCTGTTTATGAGTTCCATAATGATTCTTTCCATAGCTTTGCAGACCAGGCTAGTTAAGCTTATGGGGCGATAGTTTCCAGGGTCTGTAGAGGCACCCCCCTTGTGGAGTGGGACCACTGTTGCTGTACGCCAGTGTTCAGGTACATATCCCGAAGTAAGGCTAAGGTTAAATAGCATTTTTATGTGTGGGTTTAGCTCCTCTTGGAGTTCACGTAACACGCACCCCGGATACCGTCAGGTCCCATTGATGCTGTGTTTTTTGCTTTGTTTAGGGCGGTTCTCACTTGGACATCTGAGATGACAGGGAGATTACATTCAGCTGGGATAAGTATTTTTTCTTTTGGAGGTGAAGGAGGCGAGAAATTTGCACTGAACCTGTCAGCCAGAATGTTAGCAATATCTGTGGGTTCAGTGTATTTTTTGTTGTTGTGAACCAACTCTGAGCATATCTGAGGGTTTCCGCCCAGGTTTCTAACATAGCTGAAGAAGGCTTTGTGGTTACCTTTAGTGTCCTTAGCAATTTTTCTCTCAAAGTTTGACTTGGATGTTTTTATGAGAGAACATAGTTTTCTGCTAATGTTGATCAGAGATGTCTTCCCTTCATGGGATTTTGCTCTGACGTGCAGTAGCTTCCTTCTTTTGTTATACAATTTGTTTATGGCTGAGGTCCACCAGACAGGATGCTTACATTTGGTGGAGAGGGACTTGGATTTGTTTGGGATTGCATGATCCATGCATTCTTGGAGATGTCCATAGAAAGCATTTGTGAAGGATTCGGCATTGTGGGATGTGGTATCCACTGGCACAGTGGGCTTAAAGGATACCATCTCAGTCTTAAGAAGAGTGAAGTCTGCTTTTGAGAAGTTTTTCACTGTGGTCTTTTGTGCTGGGGGTGGAGGTGGGATATGTATATCCAGGGTGATTTGTTTGTGGTCAGATCTCACTAGTGATGGGTATACTTCCGGTGTAGAGCATTTTGTCCCCATGTTTGTGATGATCAGGTCTAGTATATTATCTCCCCTAGTGGGAGAGGTGACTAGTTGTTCCAGTGCATTTGAATTTATGAATTCCAGGAACCTTTGGGCTAGGGTATTAGGGCTAGAATAATGTACCCAATCTATGTTTGGGTAGTTGAAGTCTCCCAGTATGATGGTATTTTGTGATACATTCATATCCTCCAATGTCTTCAGGAAGGCTGAGTGGGGTTCTTGAGATTGGGAGGGTGGTCTGTAACATGCTACCAGTTGTATAGCAGTTTTGCCTATGGTTAGTTGCACCTGTATGGTCTCTGATGCTTCATGTGTTGCTACTAACCTGGAGGTGTGGGTGTCCTTTATGAATATGGACACTCCCCTCCTTTGTGGTTCGCCCGGGTTTTGGGGCCGAAAAGCATGATACGAGGTATAGCCTGGTAGTGCTGGGGTGCTCTCAGGAGCCTTGAACCAGGTTTCAGTTACTGCACAGACGTCGATGTTCTCCATGCTGAGGAGTGCATCAAGTGCCTGCATCTTGAGATTTAGACTTCTGGTGTTGAGCAGCATTACCCTTAGATTTTTTCCATTTTGCTTTCTAAGGAGGTGGGTTTGTCTTTTGAGCCTTGCCTAAAAAGGCACTATGGGGTGGCAAGAGCCTTAGCCAATATCCGGAAGCCCAGTGGTGACAGGTGTAAGCCATCCCTTGCGAAGCAGCATGGCTTGTCCAACATATCATCCCAGGCAGACAGACATTGGATCCCCTTAGAATGACACCAGTACTTGAGCCAATTGTTAAAGCTGATCATCTTGTCTTTGTATTGTGGTATCATTCTTGGTGAGGGCAAGATGCTGCTCAGGGTCAGGGTCATACCAGCCTGGGCTACATAATCGGAGAGCTCCTCTATGTCTCTTTTCATGTAGTCCAGGGAGGTATGTCTCAGGTCATTCACACCAGCATGGACAATGATGGAGTCATATTTGTACTTGCTTTGGAGTGACCTGAGTGCGTGTGTTATCTGCATTGCTAGCTGCAAATTTATAATGCAAAAATGAAAATTTTTACAGTAAACTGCTCTATGAATCAACCATTCCGAAAAGGAACAAGTCCAGTCAGCAGCAACTTCTTCTAATCACTTCTGCAAAGTGGATAACACAAATTACACTCCCAAGTTGCTGGATTTTCACCTCTGGAAAGCTGAGAAAACAAACTCGACCTTGATCAGCTGTAACTATTAAAAAATAGTTACAGCTGCTCAGTTCCTGTCCTGATTCATTAGAAAAATAAAATCAATTTGGGCAGCTGTAACTATCTAAAGATATAATTACAGCAGCCCTGTCCTCTTGTCTGTAAACATAGAAAACATTATACATTAAAAAGAAGGGTGTCTTTCCACCCTTCAGCAAGCATAAAATTCTAATGTCTTACATATTTGACATATTGCAATCCTTGGTGATTTAACAAGAAATCAAATCTTTTTTTTTTTTAAGAAGAACAATGAAAAATACTAGGCAAAATTAGACACAGTGCAAAGCTGGGGTGGGGGTAGGGTGGGGGTCTGCTCTCTCCCATTCCTGTAATATCTGGCTCATGGAGATGGACACATTAATCACAACCCTGAAAAACAAAAAGACAGACACAGTGCTTAAAGTTTAGAGCATGCTTCCTGCATATTTTGTATGACCATCCCAAAATACCATAAGCTGGTAGAATAACACTAAAGTGCATTTATATAATGACATTTTTTACAAAAAGAAAGATTTAAACAAACACATGGCCCTATACTACAACTTTTTGAGTTCTGGAGAGGAGACTCTGTTATTGGGGGAAATGGCAAACTTTGTATCAACAAAGCCAAAACTGTTTATATGAAACATACTTGTAGCTGTGAGATTCCCTATCCATACAGCCATAAGCAAGATTAGTAAGAGTTCATGATGAAGTCCACAATTCATTGGGGATAACTATGATGTGCTGTATTCTCATGTGAGCCATTTTTGAGACTCCTGGTCTTAACTAGTCATTTAACTACAAACACCAGTGGTAGGATGGTAAATGAATTGCCAACTCAGATAGTAGTCTAGAACAGGCTCCTCATCCATGTAAAGTAGGGTTTCTCCCTAATACAATTCAAGTGTAACTTGGACAACTGGATGGAGAACAGGAAATTTACCCCTGGATTGGCACCTATGTCTTTAATGGACACAGGCAGCCTGTAAATGGTTCATGTCCCAGGCCCCTGCTTGTAAATGTTTCATCTCCCAAACCCCTGCTTACACTTATTAAGAGTACCAGAACTTGTCAGCCATTTGGGCTGCATGGCTTGGCTTAAAATGGCCCTTGTGATCATTACCCTAGTACACACTTATGAACCTATATGATGACATATATCTGGAAAGGAAAGAAGGCAGAGTTAGGAGGACTTTGTCATTAGACCTTTTTTACCTGTTGAGGATGGCATTTCTCAAACTTCAGGTGTCAGGCATCTTCAGATATGAATAAATTATTTAGAGGTTCAACATCTGCGGGCATACCATGCATGGAAGTGCTACTGAAACTACTTAGGATGCATGCCATCTCTGAAATGGTGTCCCCCAAAATGAATACTAGGTATGGACTTGATAGTAACACTGTTATGCTAGTCCCCCTCTACCCCATGAAGATTCTTGGAGAAAATAACAATCAAGGGCTATGGTTGAGGGTCATTTTATGTATAAATCTGTAATAACATTTTTGCCTGGCAGAGATGTAAAATACATGGTGGAATACAACCCAGACTAGTGTTGCTGTAGGCAATGGAGAGGGGAGGACCTCATAGAATTAGATCCAGAAAGCCATGTTAAAATATAAGGCAGCTAGTATAAAAGAAGAGTTTCACTGAATGCTGGTTAGGTTGATGTGAATGCAGGGTATGTTTATATACTCATTCTAGAAAACGTACATTGATTCTAAGGGGGGTACCATCAAGGGCTGGACAGTGAGCTATGGAGATGCTTCAGTAAACATCAATGAATGCAAACCTGAGAGGCTTCTCAATTTCTGATCCTGTGAGTTGTAGCCTTAACTATGCAGGCGCACATATTACAGATGTGGAATTTCACTGTGGCTAGACTGGCTAAACTGTGCTCAGTGATCCATTGTGTTGTGCAACATGTCAAAGTACTTTGTAATTCACCTCTTTTAGAACTCAGTAGCAGTTATTGAGCAACAGTCAACACAACAATTGCTGATAAGAAACTATATTTTTAACAGACCAATGTGGCTACAAGATAATAAAATCAATCAAGTATGTATAACATGTATCTATTACAAACATTTAATATGCACTTTAAAGTAGTAAGTATATCAAGCCTATGAGAAACTTCCTGAAAAAGGAACTTACAAAGTCTTCACCAATCCCATCCTTTGAGATCTACTACATCTATATTTTAGTCCTAGAAAGGGTTAAAGCTTGAGTAAGTCCTTTCTTTGTTTCCACCACTGATTATGAATGATACTTTGACCAGTCTCACACCTTGTAGTTGCCTGACTAACTATGATAAGCAACAAGAGCATATAGCTGTGCTGATTGCTATGTTATTAGGCTCAGCACACATACAGAAACAAAGACAATACATCTATTGCTCTGAGCACCCACAAGCCACAGAGCAAGCAATGCATACCGTTCTTATGCAAGGTCTCTCAACTGCATAGCGACAAATTTCACACAAGGAATAACATAAATTATGCAGTACTTTAGTAAATGCAACCAGTAGCTCCAATCAACTTATGAATCTTTCTATAGTCACTTATCTCAGTAACTGTTTTCATCATTTCTGATTGGTGTAAGGACAGTTTGCCCTAGTTCTTTAATAGTGGGGACTGGTTTTCCAAAACTGGAATCATCCACTGGTTCTTCATATGGTTCTGTGATTAGCTGGGGCTTGGCGTAGAGAATGGATTTTGAACTTGGTAACTGAAATAACTGTACCCTCACACTTGTCTTCCCTACCGCTCAACTGTCCAGATTTTTGTAGAATTTACAGATTTTTGACTGATATTTTTGGACTGTTCCTCATAAAATTTGTGGTTTTCTCACAAATCACTGAGAACTGAAGTCACTAAATAATGACAGATGTTTGAGTTTCACTATTCATATCCTTCAGAAAATGCATGCAAGCACAAATCCTGTTATTCTAGTAACTTTCTAAATCTATAAGTGCAATATTTAAAATATGTCCTTATATTGGGGCCTTTACCCTCCCATTATGTTAGGCTTTTTCTGTAGGCTTCAGAAAGAACATTTTTTTTGCCCTTTTCCTCTCAAGAGATTTGTAAGGTGTCACAGGCATTGAATAGCATTTCTGTTTTATGTCTCCTGAGAACTGCTTATAATTTCATGCAGTTTTGTGTGGGATGGGGCTGCAGTCACTGCTTTCTTTGATACTAATTTCTTAAAAATAGGAAATACACCCCGGGGATCACTTCTGTGTCTCTGCTCATCAGTGGCACAGGAAAATAACTTTCTTGAGTGGCGTAAGCCAGGGAACCTTGTTGGCTAGGCTTGCGTAGGCCCTTGGGCCAATAGCCTAGTACCTACCTATGAACCTATGAAACTAGGTATGTATTTATTTCTGTTGGGAAGTTGAATAGCATTAGCTCGCATCCACTCAGATATTTAGGTGGAAAGAGAACCCAAGTTGCATACTGATAAATATGTCCCTTTTTCCATTAACAACAGAAAAATACTGTTTACTTCTGAACCAATGTGTTAATGTACTCTGCTCAAATCTGATAGGTGACTCCACTTTTTTAAGGATGTCTCTGACTGCCCCCCTTTCTATACATTATTTTCTTTCATTATAGTGAATGAATTTTATCAACATTGTCCGAATATATTGCAGTTCTTAATCTTAGGAGCAAACTGATGGGCACTTTCTGTAACAGAGGGTACAATCAACCTGCACCATTAATTTCAATTCCTTTTGGACAAAGCATAGTAGCTCAGTCTTGAATTTGACCTCTGAAAGCATAATAATCTTAAAACTGTTGTGGTTACTTCAGTTTTACAAGTGACCTCATTTATTTTTATTTATTTTGACCACCTTAGCATGCCCTCCTGCTGTCTATCAGTTGACCTCTACAGCTGTTTTTTACTTTAGGATCCTGGCACCATCCTAGTGGCTGAGACTGCACCAGTGGTGCATGGGAAAGGGAAGTGAATATGGATGGGGCAGCCAGCAGTCCTGTATATGCTGTCCTACAAGCCAGGTGATACTTCACAAGCATTAGCCTGGTGGAGCACATGTATTACTGCATGTAACACCAGTTAGTGACAACTCCTTTGTCCATCTTTAATGCTAAAATGCAAATGATAATCATCTACATGACTGCAACATCATCATGGGGACATGCCATATTGTGGGCAGAAGCCCCCCTTCACTCCCTGAGTGGATAAGATGACAAACAGCTACTCCTTCCAATCTCCTTCTACCCAGTTCATCCAGTGCTCAAGACATTAATGGAACACAGGATGGCTAGGCCATAGTTAGGGATCTTTCTCTTTACACCACAAAGCTGTGATAATGATCCATTTTATTTAGGGTTGCCACCTTTTTGAATGCCCAGTGTGGGACATTTTTTGTAGAAATGTGAGATTTTGCAGGACAAACCAAACTCATAGCCACTGCAAAGGAATGAACTTTATTTTTTTGGCAAAAATAAAAGTTTATTCTTATAGGATTTGATGTGTTTATGTGTTTCAGATACAAAATACTTGTTTTATGTAACAAGTAAAGACAACTTGAGAAATATTTTTTGCCATAAAACTTCAGGACATCGGCCATTTCTCAATATTTTTGCAGGATACAACTGCCCAAATAGCAACTGTCCTGCACAAGCATGGACAGGTGGTAACTGTAAATTTATTTGGTATCCACCTTGCCCAATCCAGCAAGTTTTCAGTGAGGAATCCTGGGTGAAAACTGCATAATGATCAAATAACTCTTGATTTTTGTTTGCAATGTGTTCTCTGTTCTTTGCAGTCATCCATTATGCTTTTTACCTTTTATTATATATGTCTAGTATCTTGCTGGACTGCAATAAACCAGGTTAGTGAGGTAGTTGAGTGATTCTTACATAGAAGTTTGTCATGGTTGGGGCTGTAAATTAATGGTTAGCATTGCAGTCTCCTTGTAGCCAAGATGGAACTGTTATTTTTGATTAAAAAGCAGATCCATTTCAGAGAAGTTATAAATTTACGAACGTCTCAAATGTGTAAACTCATACTCACTGTTTTCCCATCTGCCATATCGACTCCCTGCTCTATATCTAATATCCACTTCTCCTTTTATTAGATCTTATCACTCTACAGTTTCTATTCCCTTACAGGTTCATGGGTTCATAGGTAAGTACTAGGCTAGTTGCCCTTGCAGGCCCATTTTAAATCCAGCCACTTTCCCTTTTATTGCTTGAAATAACCCATCCGATTTTGGTTATAGATTGGCCTTGTCTATGCCATTGTTAATAATTACATATTACTTCTAATGAGAATAACTAGGATCATACCATACATAATATGAAGAGAACCATCCATGGGATAAAGCATTTTGGGGCTGCCTCTGTCCATTAGAAGTACAGGAGGGCAGTCCTGGGGTAATTTTCTGTTCTGCATCCATAAATCTAAGTTGCACTTCAAAATAGATGGGAATGAACTTTGTTTTTTTCTGGAAGTGTAATCTTTTCCAGAGCAGCAGTATCCTCTGCAAGATATACCTACCCCTCCAAAATGTTCTGTTGATGTTGCAAAGAGGTTTGTATCTCTAGACCTAGTGTTTCTGATGCCATTTGACTTGCTGATATGCAGTAAATCCATCAGTAATGGATTGGAGGTAGCCTTGTATGCCAGACACAGGTCACCTATTAGCAGTCTATAGGATACCATGTATAGTGACGGGGCTTTGAATCGGTCCATGTAGGACATGTTGTTTAGGTCTTCTATCCTTTTAGTAAGATAACTCTGTGGGCATTTCAGTTGTTGCATGTGTCAAGGACTGGCTTGATAAAGGCTGTGTAAAGGAAGACAATAACATCCCTAGATCTAGACACAGTCTCTTTTATAAGCTGTGCAATACAAAAGGACTTTCTTACAACAATAGACACATGTTGGCCAAAACTTAGGCCACTGTCCACATAAATTCATAAATCTCAAACAAATAGGTCAACTCTTAGGGGTATATTGTCAATGTAGTAGTTCCCTGGGGTAGATAACTTCCCAAAGGATACAATAATGTATTTTTGGCATTTATTTTCAGTACATGAGTTTGGAACTAATTATTTATTTAAAATAAACCTTCCTGAAGAATGGCTAAGTCATTTAGGATTCAGTGACTGCTCCCAGCTTGCAGTCATCTGCAAACTTAGTCAGCCAGAACCCTTTAGTACTGGCTTTTGCTTCAGAAAACTACATGTTAAACAGGAGAGGTCTCACCACAGAACCCTGGGGGATTCCACTGGTGACTGGTCTCTTTCTGGAGATAACGTCTCCTATTTTGATTATCTGAGTCTTATCTGTGAGCTCTTTGGCAATCCAGTTAGTGACAGAGTGGTTTATTCCCACTTTATTTAGCTTTCCCACTATGCTTGAATGGGAAATTGTGAGAAAAGCTTTGGCCAAGTTCAGGTAAGCAGTGTGTGCCATTTTGCCTTCATTCATTGCTTTGGTGACTTTAAAAAAAAAACACCAGGTTGAGTAAGCATGACCTGCCCTTAACGAATCTAAAATTAGATGGATCCAATTTTTGGAGGCCCCTATGTCCTGATTTATTAATTCCATGATAAATCTTTTGATAGCTTTGCATATGAGGATGGTCAGACTTATGGGTCTATAATTGCCTTTGTCTATGGAAAGTTGTCCCTTATGTAGGGGAATGACTGTAGCTGTTCTCTATTTACTTACTACGGGCTGAGATTGAACAGTGTTGTTAAGGGTGTGGCTAATTGTGCCTCATGCTATTTAATTCATCCAGAGATATTGTCAGGACCCACTGATGCAGTATTTTTACCTTTAGATAGTACTTCAGGACTTAGTCTTGTGTAATAGCTGGAGGCGAGCCAGTTTCAGGTATATCTTGAGGGACAGATGAAGGGGAAAGACAGGTAAGGGTAGTGCTAAATTTACTGTCCATTAGGTTACTGTTACTCTTCACTGTTAACATTTCCTTCTGTACTTGTAAATATTGCTGGTTCTTTTGGCTGGACCATGTTGACCTCACCTATAACATCTGTTTTATGCACTGTATACTCTTGAGCCTACTTATTTTTAAACCTTCATTGAAATATGTGTATATATTTGTTTTTACATCTCCATAATGGTATGCCACTATGCTGCATTTAGTTATACCTCCAATCTTGTATTACAGTTGTTAAGATGTATGTAATCAAGGCTGAGTCTGCAAATTGTCAGATTTGATCAGTGTTTTACCCAGCTAAACAAAACTGAATGAATGAATGAATGAATGAATGAATAAATAAATAAATACATAAATAAATAAACTCTAATTAGGTTTGCCATGGAGTTAAATAACAACATTGTATGTGGTTCTAATATTATAAAATAGTCTGGAACAGTTGTATGATAAAATGAATGAACCTGGGACACATGCATCATTAGATAAATAAAGTAGCCATGTGCATGTTCCGGCATCTAAGTTTTATCAAGTGAACTAAACTAACCCTAGTAAATTACAAATATTGAGCATCTTATACTGAGGGAAGAGTTCAGTCACTGGCTGCTATATGGAGGTTTTCATAACCCTACACCTCAAAATTACCAGTGAAAAATGAGTATAGAGAGGCTTTTTTTAACAGAACGATTACCCAATTCAGATGTCACAGAAATGTTATATAAAAATATACTTAAACCCCATTATCAATGGTATTTTCCTCTAAAGTTAGGTTAGCCACAATATCCCATTAAAGTTAAGGTGGATTTTTGTCATTTTACCAGATTTTAGTTACAATAATATGAAACTTCTTATTGTAACTCCAAAATTTTAAATACAAAACTGCTAGCATTATGCATACAGGACCCTAACTTCCCCTGGCCACCTACAGACTTCTCTAGACATATTAGAGAAGTGCCTAAAAAAAGATTTCACTAACACTGCCAAGCTTGAACTCAAGAACTTATCTCCTTTATGGCCTAGTTGCCATTCCAGCGCAAACACAAATTTACAACCCTGAGAAAACACAAAACATTTTGCTTTACTGTTGGGCAGGATCTCGTACCTTAATTTGTAACAGAATTGAATCAGAGAGAGGTAAATAAGTAAAAATTATACAGTTTCCTTTAGTTGAGCACCTGGCCAAAATTTCCCCAACAACTGATATACACGACTGGTTACAAACATTAGCACTGTATGTACCACATAATATACAGATTACAGCTACCTTCTCAACATCTAAAGCAAAGCAACAAATGTAAATACATGCACATAATACATATACCCACACACACAAAAAGGGCGACACTCTAAGGTTCTAACTTTCAGTTTTTTGCATCTAGAGCATTGCCTTCCCTTGGCCTGTATGCTACCAGTGTATTGCTAAGGTTAGAATTCTCAAATACTGTGAGATTCTATCTGCACAGGATTCATTAGTTGGAGTATTGCAAAAATACTAAGTAAATCAAAGTGGGGTGCTCAGACACAGAACTGGATTTTATCTGGGTAATTATGATTTGTCCACACATACAGCTGAGAATTATATCTATAATGAAGAGAATAATAAAATCTCCTGCATTAGACCTCCTTAAACCTGGGTATAATATCTTTTCAAGGTCACTGGTATCTTTGGGCTTGACTGATGCTAAAGCTTTACTGATCCCAGCTCTACAAATATGTTGTTGTTGTATTGTTCAACAGATTTGTTTCTTTATCTTAATGCATGCCTGTATGTGGCTCTGTCTTTCTGCCTGTGTATTTTACTTCCATTTTATATAACATTATATCCATTTCAATAAATAAAACCTTATTCACAAAATAAAAAAAAATACTAGTCAAGGCTCTCTGAACTTCACCTTTATAGCACCGACTTTAGAGTTATAGCAGGAAAAGTAGACCTGGTTTATAAAACCGTAAAAGGCAAATATATCAGACACTTAATGGGTCAGATTTCTAAAGAGTTGCTCTCAGTGCAAGTCTAACCTGATTTAGAAAGACTTGCTCTCAGTGTGGCTTACTTTGGTGGATGGCCTGCCTTTAAAGAGACTTACATTAGGGGCCATATTCCAAAAGACCTATTCTCATTCTTTTCCCAATGTAAGTGACTTACTTTGGTGCATGGTCTATCTTTAAAAAGGCTTACACTCTGGGCCATATTCCAAAAGACCTTCTCTGATTCTGTTCTCAGTGTAAACAACTTACTTTGGTGCATGGTCTATCTTTAAAAAGGCTTACACTCTGGGCCATATTCCAAGAGACCTCTGATTCTGCTCTCAGTGTAAGCAACTTACTTTGGTGCATGACTGTCTTTAAAAAGGCTTACACTAGGGGATATATTCCAAAAGAGCTGCTCTTATTCTGTTCTCAGTGTAAGTGAGAGGAAGGCTTTTGGAATCAGGCCTTATGAATACTGAAATGCAAATAATAGAGAGTACTACATTTAGGTTCATAGTGGTTACTAGCTTGCAGTTCAGGGGACTGTTGAGCAGCCTAGCCCAAAATTGCCCTTCCCTGCTCAACTTACTCATGTGTCTTAACCCCAACCCTACCCCTACTCCTACTGAAACCTTAACCCTGCACATTACCTGGTGAAAAACCCTTTCTGTAACAGCACCACATAACAACACACACATAAGCAGCACTAAAACTATTCCCTTACCTAGCCATTACTGAAACTTTAATTCATAAACACTCACACCAACTCTTTTAATCCATTTGCCTTCACATACAAGATAACCCATCGAGGATACCAACTGAGGCAATTCCTGCAACCAAAGTTCCACATAAGATTACAGCATTGAAATCAGTCAACTAAATGAACATTGAATTGTGTGTGTGTGTGTGTGGGGGGGGGGTCTCTACATAGTATGACAGTCTGTTGTACAATGAATCTGCCCAAGAGAAGTTGCCATACAGCTCTAATGGATGGTCATTGTATTCATGTTAAAGAGATGTTTAGCTTTAGAGCACCACACTGTAGAACAAACCACACACCACAAGTTCCAGGCCAGATGAATTCACTCAGTTTAGTACACAGACTGATTTGTTAAAATAAAAAAATAACTTCTGCATTCAAAGTTAACAGCAAAACTTCAAACGCTTATACCATTAAGAGCAAATAAATCTCTGGCACCTCGGCTTTCAAAAAAGCCTTTTCACAGTACATCTTACTACTGGTAAGCATACACTAAAATACATACACCTGACCAATTAAATAATCATCCAATTAAACATTCACTAAAAAGGCCAACTGAAAAGGTTAACTCTTGGTATTCTTTTTAACCTTCTTATATTAAATGCTTCCAAGAGGGAATGCCATATTTAAGCCCCTTGGAAACATTGTTTCATATTTTAAAATAAGTATTGCCTACTTCCTTCTTAAATGTTCCTTAATTATTTCATTGGTACTAAACCTAGTAATTACTTGTCCCAAAACAGTTGCCTGGTGGTGGTAAGATGTTTAGCTTTATTAAGCTATCTGTAACTCAAAGAAATATCACCATGTCTCATTCAGCCCAGAAAGTTCATGTCTCTGTTTTGAAGGATGTGGAACATCGACTTGTTCTCTAAGTTCTTGAAGCTGTCCCAGCTTACCAGGAGAGTAGAGTCTTAAAAATAATTTCATCTTTTGCAAGGCTCCCTCTGTATGATTTCCAATCACTTCTATTATATCTCCCCAGAAGTCTTTAGGATTTCCTGAAACAACTCCTCTCACTAATATTTCTGTCTTTAGCTGACTTTAGTTGTGAATTTCAGAATAGTTTTAATCTGAGCTTTGTTTCTTTCTCAGAAGTGGCAATACAATCCCAGACTGAAATAGGAAAAGAACTGTTGCTGCTAGATACATGTCATAACAGAACTTTTAGCTTGCTGGTAATATTGTTTAGTCTGCATATGCACTCTGGCCAGAGACAAATACTTGTTTACTTGTGGCAGTGCGATGTTTAGTGTGCATGTGTCCTGTGGCCAGGGAATAATACTTCTTTACTTCTTGTAGTGTGATGTTTGGTGGGTATATGCCCTCTGGCCAGAGACAAATACTTGTTTACTTGTGGCAGTGCGATGTTTAGTGTGCATGTGTCCTGTGGCCAGGGAATAATACTTCTTTACTTCTTGTAGTGTGATGTTTGGTGGGTATGTGCCCTCCGGTCAGAGGCAAATACTTGTTTACTTGCTGTAGTGCGATGTTTGACGTGCATTTGCCCTCTGGCCAGGGCCAGATACTTATTTACTTTCTGTAGTATGATGTTTAGGCAGAATGCTCAAGATCACCTTTGTTCCTAATGCTGAAAATAGTGAAAAATTGTGCCACTTTTTTCCAATAGTTTGGACTACTGGGAGGTGTAACAGTGTTTTATGGCCTAGATTCTAAACTACTTAGAATGCTCTAATCAACTCTGTTCTTTCATTGAAAAAATAAGTTGAATAAGCTTATGAAATCCTGATGAGATTTGGGTCATGCTGACCATAACTTTTCCTACAGCTAAAACTTAGATTCATTTCCTATTAACTTAGCATTTTGCAGATTAAATGCCTGGTCCAACCTGCCTTAAGAGGTGTATTTGGAGTGATCCTTTGAGCCCCTTGCAATCTGTGTTTTGATAATTTCCTAATATGCACACAAAACTGCTATGTGATAGAACTACACCTCTGGTTGGTTTGGCAGACCAATAATTCTTATCTTACCTGCCTTACTCATGATATTGTGATCATTAGTCTTTTTTTTTCCAATAAACATCTTTATTAAATTATCATGCATGACATAGACACCATTTTAGCTGCAAATAGTTTACATCACAGACACCAATGAAACAACTGTAGTTGCAAACATTATACATCACTTATAATCTACCCAGTCATTGTCAGTTAAGCATTATATGGCTCATTCGAATCCTGCCTCTTAAACCTCATTCCTTCTCTGCATATATTGTTCCCATAATCCCATTTTTTTCTATGTAGTTTGCTCTGTCTCTTTTCTAAAAATCCCAATTCCAGCTGTTTTATTTGTGTTACTATATTCATTACATCTAGTAAAGTTGGTGTAGACTTTGATTTCCATTTTCTAGTAATTGTTTTTTTTGGCAGCCGCCATAATTAGACTCAGCACGACTTTACTATGTCTAGGCAATTCTGATTCTATATCATAGCTCAAAAAATCATCTCCCCAGTCAATGTAATTCACTCACCCAGCATCTCTGACAGAATGGTTTGCAGGGAATCCCTAAAGTTTGCCAGCTCATTACAGTCCCAAAAAATATGTTCCTAACCTCCTTTTTCTTGTCCATCACACCTCCAACATTTGTTATACACCTGAGGAAAATTTATTTGGAGTCTACTTAGGGTATAAAAATACCTATGTAAACACTTACAGGCAAAGTTCCGAACTTTTCTAGACTTTGTTGCATATTTGAGAGATATACATATATCCCTCTATTGTCTCTTTGTGAATTGCTTATCCAGTCTCTCTTCCCAATCCTTTTTAGGCTCCTCTGATTGATTCTTATAATTATCATGCAATATTTTATATGCTCTACAAATTATTCCTTTTTTAATAGCAGCTCTGTTCTAGATTCTATTAAAAACTCTACCAGTACTGGTCTTTCATTTAGGTCCACTTTATTTTTTTCTTTTTGCCTATACTCTGATAATAATCCTTGATAGGGGAGGCAATCTCTAACCTGCAGTCCAAGTAAGTTATTGGCCTCTTCCCATTCTATTGCCCTTCCCTTTCTAGTTATTTGTTCCCAATCCTTTGGTTACTTTGTCAGCTTTCTCCAATAAATTCCAGCCCTCTCTTGCCTATTATCTGTGTCCTTAACCACAGCCATTCCTATCAGCAGAATCTCTTTCCTCCATTCTCGTGTTGGTTTAGTTCTTAGAATACTCCTTGCTGTTTTATAAATATAATACTCTGTATGATTTTTGTTGATTTCCTTAAGAGTTGGCATCCAAAATCCCAATCTCTCCTTATTTACTGAGTTTCCCTCCCATATCATCATCATTGCTTTTCACTTTGAATTATAGTTTTCTGCTTGTGCTATGTATAAGAGCCTTAACTATGTAGCTCTAAAATACTCCTTCAAATTGGGTAATCGTAGTCTGCCTTGTTCTATTGGAAGAATCAGCTTATCCCACTTGACCCTTGCTATTTCCCTTCCCAGATAAAATCCTCCAACTCTTTTTAAATTGCTATCTACAGTCCTTCAACTCTTTTTTAATTGCTATCCACAACTTCTCCTCTGGTTGATAATAAAAGTATGCCTGACCTGTGTATAAGACTAAAGGGGCTAAAAACATTTTAATTGCTTGCATCTTAGTATCAATATCCACATAAAGTTTCCAGTTTCTCAATTTTTGTGTCATCTTCTGTTTAGTCTCTTACCACATATCCTTAGCTGCTATAATAGAGTCATTTATAATCCATACTCCTAAGTACTTCATTTTATCATGTCTACATAAATACGGATATTGCTGGACCAATTTGTGCATGGGTACATAATTCACTGCTATTACTTTTATTTTAACTTCATTAATTTTGTATCCCAAGAAGATTTGAAACTGTCTTAAAATGTTTCACAACACTATAATGTCCCATTCTGGTTTGGTCATCTATAAAATAATACCATCTGCAAAGAGAGCTATCTTTTCCTGACTACACCATTTATATCCTTGAATTTCTGAGTCCCTTATTTTCTTTCCCAGTGGTTCTAAATGTAATGCAAACAACAATGGGGAAAGAGGACAGCCCTGCCTGGTTCTTATACTCAGGCAGAAGTTATCAGAGAGGACCTTACCCACTTTACGTTTCGCCTCCAATCCCTCATATATACTCATAATCATCCTTATAATTGTATCAGGGAAAGCAAATGCTTCCATTACCTTGCTCAGAAAGTCATGGTCTGCTCTGTCAAAGGCTTTCTCTGCATTAAGACCCACCAATAACAGTGGTATTTTCTTATATTCTGTTTCCTTCTGGATCATCAGTGTTCTGTTAATATTGTCAAATGTTTGCCTCCCCTCTATAAAACCACACTGATCCATATCTATCAATTTTGGTAGCACTTTTGCCATTCTTTAAGCCATTATAGACATGAACAATTTATATTCATGGTTTAGTATAGAAATGGGCCCGTATGAAGCTGGATACGATGGCTCTTTACCCTCTTTAGGTATTACCATTACCACATTACCACGGCTTTCTTCCAGGATGCTAGTACTTCTCCTTCTCTTAAAATACTTAAAAACCTTCCAGATCTTTATCAGTTCTTTCCCTCCTAGTTTTCAAACTTCCATAGGAATACCATCTATTCCAGAGGACTTACCCGTAGTTTGGTTATACATAGCCATTTTTATCTCATTTCTTCCTATCCTGTTAGTAATTGAGCCTCATATGGATCTAACCTTGGCATAGTTAATTCTTCCATAAACATTTCCAATTGTACCTTTTCTTGATTTCCATATTTCTCTGATTTATACAAACTTTAATAAAATTTCCAAAATATTTCTTCTACAGGATCTCTTGTTATCTTTCTTGTTATAGGCTCCAGAGGGCTTGGTGACAGCCCTTTCCACTTTCTGTTGCCTGAGTCATTATGCTAACAGTCTTTGTGCTCTAGAATTATTATGAACAAATAGTTGCTGAACAGCAATATTTCTAAACTCGTGCATATTATCGAGGTAATACCTTATTTTGTGTTTAGCACTGTTCTGAGAGATTCTCCCTATTTGCAATACTTTAACATTTGTCATTCCCGCTAAATAATTCTTGTTGCTTCTTAACCATATCTCTCTTTCCTTTATTTCCACCCTAGTTTTAAACTCTACTTTCATTTCATCCCACACCCTAGCTATATTTTCTGAAGAACTTTCTATCTTCTCTAGTAGCTCCTGAATTAATTCCAAAATTCATTCCTGAAATTCTTCTCTTTTCACCTGATAGGTGGGAAAGCACCAGTGTCTCATTTTTATTTCATTACCCTGCATCTTTATTTTAGTTATTATTAGCACATGATTGAAATAGTTATTAGGTGTGTTTCCAGACCTTCAATTAAATGCACATGTTCCTGTGAGATATAAATAATATGTAAATTCACTCCGAACTCCTAGTACTGAATTCACATCTTCCATGCCAAGCATTTTCATAAATGTCTTCAAAAATCTACCCTCCTTTGTTATATTTTCCCTTCTAGGCCCCACAGACGGTTTCACTTCAGAAGCCTGAATGATCACAAGCTTGAATTGCATAAGCCGGAAGACCAAAAGCCTGAAAACTCAAAAGCCTGAATCATATAGAACTGAAAATATACAGAACACAAAAAATGACACACAAAAACACATACAAGACAAAGGATAGCAGTTTTCACCAAGTATGGGCAGGGGTCAAGCCCCCCTGCCCCCCATGTGGGGGGCTGCACCCCCACACCCCCGGCTAATTAAATATATCAACTCCAAGACTGCACTTCAGTGTAGTGAAGTGCAATCTTGGAGTTGATATATATACATATATATATATATATATATATATATATATATATATATATATATATATATATATATATATATATATATATATATATATAAAGATATATATATATATATATAGATATATAAAGATATATAGATATATATATATATATATATATATATATATATATATGTAGCAGGGTGTGTGGCGGGGCAGGGGGGCTTGTCAGTATATGTATCCTATCTGTTTTCAGTCTTATGGGATTCAGGTTTTTGAGTTTTCAGGCTTATGAAATTTCAGGCTTTTGGTCTTCCGGCTTATGCAATTCAGGGTTGTGATCATTCAGGCTTCTGAAGTGAATCCCCACAGACACATCTTTACTGTTGCAAACCAAATTCCACTCTCCTCCTATAAGTAATATTCCTTTCTGAAAGCTGATTATTTCTCCCAGAATTTTCTTAATCTCAATTATAGCAGTTTTAGGTGGAATGTAAATGCATGCCAGCGTACTCTTCCTCCTTTGCCAGTAGCCCCTTAGTACTGTATATCTTCGATTATAAACTTTTTTCCCTCTTCTATTACTATTGGAGCTCCTCTTGCAATTAATATAAGTACTCTTCATTTCCTCTGCCCCAGATATTATGTTGAATAATCATCCTGAAAACCTTTCTTTATCAAATTCACATGTTCAGTTCTTTCCAGGTGTGTCTCCTGTAGCATAGCTATGTGCACTTTACATTTTAATACAGATGCCTACTCTTTCTTTTTTATATTTATCTGTAAGACTGTTCAGATTGAAAGACATTACAGAAAGCATCATTTTGTTATATAATTATTATTACCGCTTTTTATGTATAACTGCTTTTTTGTAAAATGTCTAGTTCAAACTTTTTATGTTACATGCATATACTGTTTGGCATGTAGCCTTTTATACAGCTCTTTCTTGTCATATTTATTTGAGTCTATGCCATATCTTACATAACTTTTTGTTTTCTTGAAAGCACTCAAGCAGAACAAACAACCCCCAAAGCCTATTAACTTAAGAATAACCCACAAAACTATGTACATCTTCAAATATTGAAGTTTCTGCTTCCTAATAAGAACAAAAGTTCTATGCTGATAGCCACACAGATAGGCTAGAGTTAACCAAAAATAAAGGTTAGTCATGCTGTGACACCCATGCCCTGGCCAAGCAATCAATGAGCCTCAATCCTCACCACTAACACCAGAGAGGGGTCTCATATATGAGGAAAGGATAACAAATGCACACAGTAAAGTGCAATTTCCATTATGAGCACACAAAGATCACAGTCAGTCCAGGGCTGGTCGATCACTTGCTTCCCAGGTCCCCAATAAGACTCCCCACTGGCACAGCTATAGGGTCCATATCTCAGCCTAGCTGGGCAAACTAAAATTTCCAGCACCCTCTCTGTCCAACCAGTGCTTCATGTCCCTGCCAAAGTATCTGAGACACACACACTTTGAGATAAGTTTATACTACCACACAGACACTCTTGGGGAAGGCTGGCACAGGTTCTCCAGCTGTGCCCCTTTTACCCAGACTATATGGTAGTAATTACTGCCACCACCCAGCTAATATTTATCAGCTACTCAAAGGCCCTTAAAAGGGTGTCCAATTATTACTGTGCAATATTATTATCCAATTGGTAAGTGTGACTAAAAAGTCTTAGGGTTAATTAGAGTGACCTGGTACAGGATCGTTATATACATGCAATGTACTCATAGAGCTTAACTTATCTCTACACAAAACAGCCACACTTAAAAGGTTTTAAAATATTTAATCATAAATAATTAAAACCACAAGACAATTCTTTCTACTACACAGTGCTAGTCAAAAGACTTCAGAGTTCACACAGAAATACTTAAAATAAATCAGTAGTACAATTCTGACATCACAGAAAAACACTTAGTCTAACCTTTATAATTCCTGGCTACTTCTAGGAGAAGACACAGTTCTAATATACTGCTTACATAAAGAGAGCATAAGCAGTGTTGTGAGTTGGATATCAAGACAAAAATGCTTAATAATCTCTGGTTCTCACTGTTTAAATTGAAACTGCAGTTCTGCGAAAACATTACATCATCTTTTAGACTTTCCTGTTGTTCCCAGGCTGACAGAAACTGCATTTACATTCTTTTAAAGGATGTTCCACATGTAACTTCTGGTCATTAACTTTAGCCTTAAAACAATAGACAGGAAGCCTTCATCTAGCCGGACTGGAGCCAACTTGTAAACATGAAAAGCAGTGATGAAATCATTTTAATTTCAAAGAACCAACAAGAAATGCTTGACTTAGCTTTCTTTACAGCAGATGGCAATGTTGCCACATTGTTTTAAATTCAACATTTCACATTTACAAATGATAGAATAATCTGCACAATTCCATCTGGCTGGGCTGGCAGCTTTCACCCATCTCTACCAGTCTTCGCATTTCTTCCCCACCCCCTCGGAGAAATCAATCTAGTTTTTCAAGTGACCCTTGAGAAACGCCACTTGAGAGGGTAAGGTCTGAGTATACCTACCCCATTCCCTGTCGTGAGAGCCCATCTGTATTGGCATTGCTAATCCCACTGCAGTGCTGCACTGACATATCATAAGCTTGCAACCCCAGGCTCCATCTTAGCAACCTGGCATTTTGCTGGCTGGCTCTGTTTAACCATGTTAGGGGGTTGTGATCTGTCATAACAGTGAATTTCCTTCCATACAGATAAGGCTGGAGTTTCTGCAGTGCCCACACTATGGCTAGACATTCCTTCTTTACAGCTGCATAGCATTCCTCCCTGGGTTGGAGCCTATGACTAAGATAAACCACTGGGTGCTCTTCTCCCTCTGAAGAAATCTGGATAAGTACAGCATCCACCCCATGGTTTGAAGCATCCACCTGCACAACACATTCTTTGCTGTAATCTGGACTGGCTAGCACAGGGGGTCCTCCCAAAGCTTCTTTAAGCTTCTGGAATGCCTGCTCACATGCTGGGGTCCACACTACCTTATCTGGCCTGTTCTTCCTTGTCAGGTATGTGAGGGAGCAGCTATGGTACTATAACTGGGGACAAACTTTCTGTAGTACCCTTCTGTCCCTAAAAAATGCCCTCACCAGCTTTTTAGCAACAGTTGCAGGTCATGCCTGAATGACTTCCACTTTGGCAGGTTCTGGCCTTATCTTACCACTCCCCACTCTATGTCCTAGGTAGGAGACCTCTGCCATACCCACCTGACATTTGCTTGGCTTAATTGTCAGCCCTGCCTTCTGTACTCTGCCCAGCACCTTCCTGACATGCAGAAGGTGCTCTGGCCAGGAATGGCTGTAGATGGCAATACCATCTAGGTAAGCAAGGGCAAACCCTCCTGCTCCTGCTAGGATACAATCTGCCAGCCTCTGGAAAGTCACTGGGGCATTATTCATCCCAAAGAGCATCTTTGTGGACTCATTCAAGCCAAAAGGAGTCACAAAGGCTGACTTCCCTCTAGCGCTGGGAGTCAAGGGCACCTGCCAGTAACCCTTGGTAAGATCAATGGTTGTAAGATACTTAGCCCCGCCCAGCTGCTCTAGGGCCTCATCTGTCCTAGGCATGAGGTAAGCATCTTGTCTCGATGTGACTATTTAATTTCCTGTAGTTCACACAGAACCTGGTGCTGCCATCCTTCTT
This sequence comes from Protopterus annectens, assembly GCF_019279795.1. NCBI lineage: Eukaryota > Metazoa > Chordata > Ceratodontiformes > Protopteridae > Protopterus > Protopterus annectens. Next base: position 477,563,424 of record NC_056726.1, read on the forward strand.
TGGCACCAGCACCACTGGGGAGGCCCAAAGACTGTTGGACTCTTGAATCACCCCTAGTTCCAACATCTCCTATACCTCCTCCCTCAGAGTCTGTCTGACTCTCTCAGGCACCTTATAAGGGGCCTTGTGCTGCACCAGGTGGGTGCACCCTGGATTCACAGTGAACATGTCCCCAAATTCCTGCAACACTGCATGGATTTCTTGAACCTGGGTAGGAGATAGCTGCTGGGACATTGCTACCCTTTCCACTGAGGTGTCAGCCCAAGTCTCACTGAGGAGATCAGTCCCCAGATTCTCCTCAGACTCCTCCTGCAGTCCACTGCAAATGCTCAGCACAAGGGCCTCCCTATCATGGTAAGGTTTCATCATGTTAACATGGTATAATCTGTGCTCCTGCCTTCTGCCTAGCAGTTCCACCATATAGTTAACATCACTTACCTTTCTTACCACCTTGTAGAGTCCCTCCCAAGCTGCTTGCAGCTTGTTGTGTCTGACATGAATGAGAACCATTACCTGCTGCCCCACAGCATACTCTCTAGCATGAGCATTCCTGTCATACCATACCTTTTTCTGTTGTTGGGCTTCTACCAGGTTCTCCTGGGCAAAGCCCATGAGTTCCCTGAGCCTCGTCCTGAGGTTTAGGACGTATGCCACAACAGACTCCTTGTGAGACTTGCACTCACCTTCCTACTCATCTCTTATTAAATCTAGAGGACCCCTCACCCTATACCCATGCAGTAACTCAAAGGGTGAAAAACCTGTGGATTCCTGGGGAACCTCTCTGTAAGCAAACAACAGATGGGGCAAATATTTGTCCCACTCCCTCTTAAACTGATCTGCAAATGCCCGTAGCATGGACTTGATTATAGAGTTTAACCTCTCAACAAGACCATTAGTCTGGGTATGGTAGGGGGTGGTCTTCATGTGCTTCACCCTACAGGACTTCCACAGACAAGCCAGCAGGTCTGACATGAAACTGGCACCTCTGTCAGTCAGTATTTCTTTTGGAGAACCTACCTTGCTGAAAATCTCTAAGAAAGCATTTGCCACCTTCTCTGCCTCAATGGAGGACAAAGCCACTGCCTCAGGGTATCATGTAGCATAATCCACTATGACTAGGATATACTTTTTCCCTGTGGAACTTGGGGTACTCAGAGGACCCCCCAATATCCATAGCTACCCTCTGAAATGGCTCCTCAATCACAGGCAATGCATCAAAGGAGCTCTCACCTTGTCTCCTGCTTTCCCTTCCTTTTGGCACTGCTCACAGGTCCTGCAGTACCCTGTTACATCTCTGGAAATTCCAGGCCAATAGAAGTTTTGCATAATATGCCTCTTTGTACGTTTTATGCCCATATGACCTGCAAAGGGAATATCATGGGCTATGGCTATAAGCACCAGACAGTAGGCTCTAGGCACTACCAACTGCTGTACTCTCTCACCTTCTACCCCTCCCTCAGGGGACCACTCTCTGTATAGTAGCCCTTTGTCCTAGTATATACAGATTTCACCCTTCCCTTGAGAATCAGGTGCCTCCCTAGCTACCTGCCCCAGGCCTTGCAATGTGGGGTCTGAGAGGTGAACCTATTTCAACTCTTTCCTTGTAACCCTTCCCAGCTCCCCTTCCACAGGAAGTCTGGCTTCCTCTGATGGTGGTGACTCAATGTCAGCCTGGGTACTACTACTCACCTCTTCCTTTGCAGTCACTCTGTCCAAGGGACCATCAGTACCCACAATCAGCTGTGGCTCACATTCAGTTTCACTGCTACAGAGTAGCTCCCTCCCTGAAATAACCACCTCACCAGTCCTGGCTGCATGCATGCAGTCTGTCTGAGTCTCCCCCAGGCTACCAGGCCCACATGCTTGTCTCTTAGCCTGACCATGTGTAACTGCATATGCCCATGGTACTGCCTCATCCAAATCCTTCTCTCTCAGGACATCTGCAGGATGGTAGTTCAGTACCCCTGTTGTCTCAAGACAACCTACTATTAACATTTTGTCTTTCCCACTTACTGGCTCCCTCACCTTTGGTTCCCCACCTTGCCTCCATGGACACTTGTATGCCACATGGCCCAAGTGATTGCATTCAAAACATTTAACCCTAGCTCCTGGACATCTACTAGGACTAGTGGCTTTCCCTGCTACTCGCAGATTCTGTTGGAGCAGTCTGTGCTGCCCACCATGGGTTCCTTTAGACCCATGAGCAGTACTGGGGGTCCCCTACCTGTGCAAGGCTGCCCTGCATAGGTCTCCCTTCTTCCCCAACTCATCTGAAGTAGCACATTGTCTGTCAGCTAACCAGATCCTTATGTCCTCAGGCAAAGTGCTAAGGGCTTGTTCCCTCACCAAAAGGTCTGCCAGCCCTTCAAAAGTGGTGACCTGACATCCACTCACCCACCTATGGAAATAAGTGCTCAATTCAGTAACATATTCACACACACTTTCATCTGCCTTGCGTCTATGCTCATGAAACTTTTTCCTATATGTTTCAGGTGTTAACTTAAACAGTCCTAACAGGCACTTTTTCACAGAAGTATAATTAAAATATGCAATGTTTGACATTTTAGATCGTGCAGTTACAGCTTTACAATGGAGTAAGGGGGTCAGGAACCATACCCAGACCCCTTGGTCAACTTCATACTGTTTACATACCCTCTCAAACATGTGAATTAAACTATCAAATTTATCCCCCTCTTTAAACTGTGGAAGAAATTTACTGATCTTTTGTGCTTCTGGAGTCCAGTTACTCCCTTCCCCATTACCTCCATGACTCTGGCGAAGAGTCAGCATCTCCTTCTCATGCTGCCTCTGCTTTTCTTTTTCCTCAGCTCACAGATGTAACAGCTTCTTGTCCTCCTCAGCCTGTAGATGCCTCAGTCTTTCAGCTGCTTCTAATGCCTGGCCTCCAACTCTAGTCTCTTTAGCTCCAGCTGGATTTTTAAGTCCACTTCAGAAAGGTTGAGCTGTCCATTCTCCAAGGGAATTATATCTCCACTGCACTGCCAGTCTGATTGTCCTCCTGGTTGCTGTTTTCTGATGCAGCTGTAACCAAGGCTGCAATCAGGTCTGCCTTAGTCAGGTTTCCATGCACCAGTCCCCCAGCCTGGCACATCTCTGCCAGCTGGCTCCTTGTCAGCTTTCCATACTCATCTGCTGACATGCTGCCTGCTCACCCTGACTAACTAAGCTAAGAAAAAAATAAACCAATTGTGATCTGAACTCTGAGTATTCACTGTGTGGCTGTTTTAGAATACAAAAATACCTTCAAAGTTCACTGTACACAAGCTACAGGATTCACTTTACCCACATCACTACAAGCCAATTAGTATTTGCCAACTAATTAATATTTGATGTGAATATCCCACCGCTGCCAAACACAAATGTGAGGATATCCCAACCACTGCCACCAATTTATATATGATGCCTGTGCCTTGGCACAGCAATCAAGAAGCCTCAATCCTCACCACTAAAACCAGAGAGGGCATCTCATATATGAGGAAAGGAAAACAAATACACACAGTAAAGTGCAATTTCCCTTTAGAGCACACAGAGATCACAGTCAGTCTAGGGCTGGTTGATCCCTTGCTCCCCAGGTTCCCAGTAAGACTCCCCACTAGCACAGCTATAGGGTCCAGATCTCAGCCTAGCTGGGCAAGCCAAAATCTCCAGCACCCTCTCTGTCCAACCAGTGCTTCATGTCCCTGCCCAAATATCTGACACATACACTTTGAGATAAGTTTATACAACCACACAGACACTCCTGTTAAAGGCTGGAACAAGTTCTCCAGCTGTGCCCCTTTTACCCAGACTATACGGTAGTAATTACTGCTACCACCCAGCTAATATTTATAAGCTACTCAAAGGCCCTTAAAAGGGTGTCCAATTATTACTGTGCAATATTATTATTCAATTGGTAAGTGTGACTAAACAGTTGTAAGGCTTATTAGAGTGACTTGGTACAGGATCCTTATATACATGCAATGTACCCTTAGAGCTTAACTTATCTCTATACAAACAGCCACAGTTAAAAGGTTTTAAAATATTTAATAATAAATAATTAAAACCACAAGACAATACTTTCTACTGCTAGTCAAAAGAGTTCAGAGATCACACAGAAATACTTAAAATAAATCAGTAGTACAGTTCTGACATTACAGAGAAACACTTAGTCTAAACTTTATAATCCATGGCTACTTCTAGGAGAAAACACAGTTATAACATACTACTTACATAAAGAGAGCATAAGGCAGTGCTATGAGTTGGATATCAAGACAAAAATGCCTAATAATCTCTGGTTCTCACTGTTTAAATTGAAACTGCAGTTCTGCAAAAACATTACATCATCTTTTACACTTTCCTGTTGTTCCCAGGCTGACAGAAACTGCATTTACATTATTTTACACTTAGAGCAATAAAGGACATTCCACATGTAAATTCTGGTCATTAACTTTAGCCTTAAAGCAATAGGCAGGAAGCCTTCATCTAGCTGGACTGGAGCTGACTTGTAAACATGAAAAGCAGTGATGAAATAATTTTAATTTCAAAGGACCAACAAGAAATGCTTGACTTGGCTTTCAATAACAATGTTGCCACATTGTATTAAATTCAACATTTCACATTTACAAATGATAGAATTATCTGCACAATTCTATCTGGCTAGGCTGGCAGCCTTCACCCATCTCTACCAGTCTTCACACATGCTAAGACATGTGGTACAGCCTGTGCTATTAGTAAGCAGTATTTGCTTTTGTCTATCTTTATAGCTGTCCCAGCTGAGAAAACAATTCATTGCTTTCAGAAAAAACTTTCTCCAAGCTATTTCTCTTTATCAAATTGTCTTCTAATGACATGCAAAACAGATGCAAAACTGTTAAGGACACCTTGTTTACCAGAAAAAAAGCCTTATAATATTCAATATTCTTTTTTATTTACATGATTTGCAATAAACTTGTTACTGGATAATGCCTAGGGTCTTAGCCCAGTCATTTCCCTGTGTAAGCATGGGAAAAAGCACACTGATTTTTCTTTTGTCATACTCTCTTAACCAGACCCCCTTCTTTTCATTTTCTGTATTTTATATTGCAGTGTCTACATGTCTTAAAAATGAACAAAGAAAAGAGAGAAGAAGGGAGAAAAAGAAAAAAAAATAACAAAAGCACCTGTTGATATTGGTATCCCCACTGCATTTAAAAAAAAAGCTGAGAAAATTTTACTTCAAGTCTAATTGGTTTTGTCTTATCTTTAAAGGTCTCTCAATTGGGAAAACCACTGACTGGTTTCAAAGAGCATTATGTCCTAGCCAATTTTTCTTTTCCTTTTTTCCCTCAGCTAATCCCCTTCCATCAAGATGTCCCCAGTTTCTCTTTATCAGATGAGAATGAGACACCAAGTTTCTCTTTATCATATTGTTTCCATGGAAACATGAAGTCCAACTGCAAAACTGCTACAAAGTATACATGCATTTGCTAGATAAAGCCACATAATATTCGATATTCTTTATCATTTACTTCCTCTCTCATAAAACTAATCAATCTGGGGTACTTAATCCATTCATTTCCCTATGCAAGAATGAGAAAAAGCACATTAATTTTAACTTTTGTTGTCACTCATCTAGTGAAGATGAAGTAGTTGAACATTGTGGGTTTTGTTCAAACAGCTTTATTATATGAAGACACAAACATATATACAAACTAGTTATCTCATACATAGATGTTGACACTCTGACTGTACTCACAAAAATGGCACTGAAGATAGCATGTGCCTGCTATTTATACTGCACGTTCAGGTCTTAGAAATGCTTCTTAAAGGTACAACACATCTGTTATTCTACATCTGTCATGCCCTTTTAACCACACTCATTATTTTTTACATTGGATTACTTATATTTCTCAAAACTGTACAAGAATAATGAGAGAAGAGGGCAGAAAAAGAAAAGCAACAACACCTGTTTACAATCCACATTACACTTAAAAATAGCATGCAAAGGAAGCCATACACCACAAATACAGTACTATTAAGAAAAGAAAATGTTTTCTTTACTTACAGTTAGCTTTCTCCCATCTCTTCCTCTCCCCAAAGCATTTTTCTGAACATTAATGTCATGAAGTAGGGCATATACTTTAGAGTCCCCCACAAATCCAACAAATTTTGAAAAAGTCCAATATTTCCAGATTTTTTGTTCTGTCATATTTCACAAATATAATTATTGCATTGTAATCCCACAGTAAGTTACTGGTTTTATTACTGTTCTTCTCCATCACCCAAGTCCTGTCTTTGCTTCATTACTCTCGGTTTTTCTAGTGAACCCTTGTACTCCCTTCCTTCTCTCCAACAGCTTAATTTGAAATAGTGGCAAAGGTTTCACAGGTACAGTCTCTCTGTGATCTTTATTACCAGAAGAACAAGAAGCAGAATCTTCTTCTTTTTCACAGCTCACTTTCTGTTGGACAAACTTTTGTATTTCCTCCTTAGCATGCACTTCATCAAAAAATGATTTTGATCCTCTAGGGAAGAATACCATAAAGACAGCTAGATACAGCAGTTTGAATCTCACACTTGCATCTCAACAGCCCCTGAATAGTGGAATGAATTTACTCCTCTTCTGCCTGCTGTACAATGAATAATCATTCTCCACAAATACTCTGCTGGCTCCCGCTTTTAGCATTTTGTCCTTCTGCCACAGTTTTGTCAGAATGAACTCCTTCTGCTAATAGGATTGCATCTTCACTATTAAAGGTCTAGGTTGCTTTCTTATAGCTAGGTTTGGAGCATACACATGATGTGCCCATTCAAGAAACAACTCCTGCTGTGGAATACCAGTCCAGCTGTTTATTTGTACTTTCATAAAATTAATGCAGTCTGTTCCCTCCAGCTTATAGCTGAAAATCTCAGATTTTCCCTGTCCTCTAATTCTATTATTTTTTTGAAAAATCTCTTCCTGAGCAGTCGCATATTCACCTGCCTTTTCTTCATTTCAACCTTTAATTTTTATAGCTTTAGTATCTCTGAATATCTGTTTAAAGCTTTTTCCATTTTTTCCAGCCTTTTGTTTTTTTCATGTTGATATACTCCATCAGTGTTGTGTTTATTTTAACCAGATCTGTTTGCAGTTGTCTTATATCATCTTGTAGGTTATTGGAAGTCATGTCTGAAGGTTGCATTGCTTTTTGCTGAACAGCTACAGAACTTTCCACAGTCAGTGTTTATTACTCACTTTTTGTAACTGATTTTTTCCAGGTCTTCTGCATTTCTTTATTTCTGGCATCCAGGCAGTGCACTTACTAGCCAGTCACTGAAATTTACCCATAAACACTGGCCTTCTCTGCTGTTTCTGTTTTCACACTGGGAGAGTTAGAAACAAGTTGTTACTTAATGTGCAGCCATCTTGGAAGTTTGTGATCATTAATCTTTGCTGCAAGAGATACTTATAATTTCACGCCACCTTCCTGACAGTTTGTCAACTCACATTTAGACTACTCACATTTGGTTCACTTTTGTATGGACAGTTATTAGTATATATAGTTGGGTCCCTTTTATATCTTCGAAGATGTAAACCTTAGAATGTGTCTTTATCGAACTTAAAAGAATGAAAATTTAAGACAGCAAAATGACATATATGCGATTTCTTTCCCTATGAAAGAAATTGCTTGGCCCAATAAATAAAAAGATCACTACAAACAAAACAAAGTGGGGGGCTTTGCCCCCACACCCCCCCAATGTGGGGAGCTGTGCCCCCCACACCCCCCTAACTAAATATACCAACTCTGAGATCGTACTACAGTGGGGAAAATGGCAAAGTAATGGAGGCGGCCAAGCAATTTCTTTCCCAGGGAAAGAAATTGCTTATATGCCCTTTTACTGTTTTAAATTTTGGTTCTTTTAAGTTTGATAAAGACGGATTCAAATGTTTGTGTCTTTAAAGATATAACAGAGAACCATATAGGCTAAGGGATTTGGTGTTAAAGCTCCCAACATTGGGTACTGAGGGTGTGCATCCTTCCTCAAACATAAGTTCATATCATTTTCATTTTTTACAATCCACGTGTCTTAAAATGTAATCAAATGTGGGTCAAACAAGTGTCCATTGACCAACTGTCATGAATCTTTATAATGAAAAAAATGTATGAAGACCATGGCTCTGCAGTGTTACCAGTAGAAGTTCAGTCCCAACACAAAATTAAACTGTCCAGAATTTTGCAGAATGTCCAGATTTTTGTCTCATATTTCGGTCTGTTCCTCATAAAAGTTGTGTTTTCTGGATAATCACTAAGAATTGAAGTCACTAAATAATGGCACACATTGAGTTTCAGACTTTATAACCTTGAGAAAATGCATGCTAACACAAATCCTGTTATTCTAGCAACTTTTTTAAGTTTATAAGAGCAATATTTAGAATCTAACCCTATTTTGCGGGCCTTTGTACCTCCATTATTTTAGACTTTGTCTAAACTTCTTTTGCTATGAGGTTGAGACATATGACAGACACATAGTTCATTGTATTTATTGCTCTAGAAATAATAATCCTAAAATAATGCAGTTTTTATCATGCATTACGTCTGTGTTCAACCAAAATGAAATGTCAAAATCAACCATACTGAGACAGGTCCTCAGTCTGACCTAAACAGAATAACTAACAAAGACACTAAGTTCTGGAGACTGTACAATGGACAGGTGTACTCCTGCAGCTTTACATCCTAATATCAGCCCTGAAGGAAGGACTTATTTCTACAGTCTTTATAAATTTTATCATGACTGATTGCACTGAGTCAAGTATGTTAAGCAGTAAGGTCCTCACACATTTTGTTCCAAAAGAAACAGATTATATGTGCTTACAGTGAGTCTCATGTATTAAGTTTCAGCACAATGGGGTACTAGCTTTCTTCTTTGCTGCATCATTTGACATTTCTAGTATTGTATAGGCAGCCTTAAATCACATGTGATCAGTAGCTTATCCAATACTTAGGTCTGTAGAAAGAACAAATAATAATAAAACATGATGCCTGCACTTTTCAAAGCCACACATTATCCATATCTCAAATCTACTGACAGGGATTCTAACTATTCTCTGTAATGTTACTTTGATACATTTCCATCTCTCTCTCTCTCTCTCTCTCTCTCTCTGTCTTTTTTTTGCTATGCTCCTTCAACCTCCCACAGCCTGTGTCTTTGACTCTAATCACCATGGATGCCCAGCCTCTAATGCCTGTGTTGCTCCCAACCAAGTATGCCAGACATAAGTCTTCGTCAGGTGGGGCCTGACTCCTCAGGCAGTGTTGACCTAAGCAGTAAGGGATCTTAAAGGAAGGGTGTAACTCAGGAGCCAGAAGCCATCATTCTCATAGCGACTGGTCATTAACCCTAACTGTGGGAGAGGATAGTACAATGATGTCAGGATATTGTTATCACACCCTTCTTACCCTAATATGACTTATGGGGCTTATGGTCTGCAACAAAGGCCACACAGGCACTAGGTTACTCAGTCCATACCCCAAGGAAAGTAGATCTGGCTGCAGGACACTTCAGCCTATCCCTTCTTTGGCCAACCCTCACCAGAGGCCCACTTCCCCTCATGAACAAAAGTTTTCAAAGAAGCCTTCCAATGCGACCTCATTCAGCTACTTTGCCGTAATCCTACCTATCAGAAAACAGAGCTAAGAAAAAGACTGACACAGAAAATTATAGGCACAGGTGTGTTGCAGTTACTTGAATTTCACCTCTTTATTCTGAGGTTCACTCTTTTCTAATGGTTCCTGAAGACTACTCACATTGATGCAGACAGTGTTAGTAACAAATATATAGTGTCTACCAAAGCTTTATTTTAAGTCACTGAAAGGCAATTCATCAAATGGACTGACCAGTAAGTGGCCAAATAACATTACTGAAAAGTCCATATTTACATATCTGCAGCTCAATGCATGTCATGCATTCTGCATCTAGGCATACATACACAGAATACAGACACACATGCACACATACACACTCTCTCCCCAAAAAAATAAGTATACTAATTTTAAAATTACAGAAATGCAAAAAAAAAAACAGCAATCCAGACTACTGCTATTTGGCAGTACATAGGCATAAAAGACAATATTTTTTCTTTATTTTGTATATGTTTTTGTCCCTTTGAATGTTTGACCATTAGCTCTCTTTGGTGATGAAATTAATCTTTTGTTCTCATTCTGCTACAGTACTGCCTTATATCTCCTCATGGAGAATGCCTATTTCCAGAAAGAATTTGCCTGAAAGGAGCCATTACATTTTCTTCCTGGCAGTAAGGCTTGAGAGCCAGTTAGAATTATGTTAATATAGGGCATGCATAGGATTTTAGGTTCCCTATTCTCCATACTCTGAAAGGCATCTAGAAAGCCACCTACACTGCCATGCTTCCATAGACCTACCCTGGACTGCTTAGCAGGACAGTGTCATACCTCTTATGGTTTGTCCAACAGCAGGCACTGATTCACCAAGGCCTTGTTACCTCCCTCATACTGAGAAGGGCAAGCTGGTACATGCCACTTGGTCCCACCAGTCCCTTGCTAGCTTCTCCTGTGCAATGACTTGCTCATTAATTCTGGGTCACTGGGGCTGCTGTCCACTCTCCATCAGTCTGTAACATGATTGTGAAAGTGACAATCATTTCGACAAGAAAACACTTCTTGTGAACATTTTGTTTTGTCTAAACCATTTTCTCTGAGTCTAAATTTACTGCCATAGTATAGCCACTGGGAATCAACCCAGTATGCATTATTATTTCATTCTTATTTTCTCTCACAAATGCTAAACAAAAACTGCTTTATCAGCCTGCTCATGAGTGAGTACATTACATTAGACGATAAAGGACAGAAGGCAAAGGAAAAACAGGAACAGCTGTTCCATTTATCTGAACATCAAATGTATGTATTCACTGACTGATATTTACTAAAATGCATCCAGAAGTGCCTGATGTTTTGTGCATACTCCAGCAAGCAATACTGCTGTCCAAACAAACTAGCCAGAGCAGTGTTTGCTGCCTGTGATATACTAAAAGAATACACTGAATCAGGTTTCCTTTGTTCTCTGTGCTAAATTGCAACAAGAACTACTTAATTCAATTCACCTGCTGCCTGTCCATAGCCCTAAAGGAATAGAGGACATAGGAAATATGATATATAATGTAAATCTTTCTACTATATTAATCCAAGCTTGTTGTTACTGTAAAAGAAGCCTGATTTAGTATATTGCATGAAATAACTCTATCATCTTCTACCATTGTGGCCCATTGTTGAAGCTTACCTGATCCATCAGTAAATGGCTTGTTTATTGAAACCATTACCTGCAGACAGCTAATTGTTACTGTCTCACTCTCCTTTTCTGTCAAGACCGTATGCCTCGGTGTGTCACAGATTTACCATTTTAAAGGTCAACAAAGGTTTCACAGGATATCAGCTGTGCACATTTTATGTGAGATACATAACCTGATAATTTTCAGTTCTCTGAAACAATCCTACTTATAAATTCATGTTAATGTTTCGGGATAAGCTATGCTTGGCTATTTTTAGTATTTTGAAGCCAAATGAATAGTGTGGTTATTTCAGCACAGAACTTGAGCATGATATTATTCGTTTATTGTGTTCCGCTTTAGTTCTGACTAAGCAGAGCTGTTTATTCTTTTATAAAGAACTGTACTAATTAATATCTGTTGTGATTATTTTCAGTGTAACTGGAGAAAAACAACAGCGATGAGAATGTTTATGTAAATAATTCATGCTTTGCAGTGACCAAGTTACTCAGGACTTTCTACACAGGCTACACTACTATATTTTAAATCTGATACACTTTTGAGGACAGTTAAGAGACTTGTAGATTTTATAAAACACCAGTAAAGGCACAGGCAGATGTGTGCAGGGAAAACAAACGATATCACACAACCCTCTGAGAATTCACAATAATTTATTCACTGAGTAAAATAAAAACAGAAGGTCAACAGAAAGTGTTTATGTATACATAAACAGCTCATCTCATATCTCACTCAAGACAACCTCCTCACCCCCACACAACATGGCTCCCGCCCTCATCACAGCACTACTACTGCCATTTTATCATTTACTCATTCTATTTCCACATCTCTTGACAATAACAAATTAGTCTCATGCCTGTTCCTCAGCCTCACTAAAGCCTTCGACACTGTATCCCACAACTTTCTTCTCTCCAAACTAATACGCCATAACCTCTCTAACTCTACTCCCAGCTGGTTCTCAAGTTACCTGTCTGATTGACTACAGTCTGTTAAATTGCTCTATGCAATTTCCCCATTCCTCTCTGTTTAAACTGGAGTTCCCCAACGCTCCATCCTGAGGCCCCTGTTATTCAATATCTTTACTAATGATCCCTACCAATCCTGCCCACACTCCACTCTTATACATTATGCTGATGACTCAGCTATCATCTCCACATCTGACAATCTTCCTCACCTACTCATTCACATTCAAGTATCTTTGCACTCAGTTGAAAAATGGCTCCAATCAACTACTGCTTAACCCTAACAAAATGACACTCCTACTCTTTCTTCCTAAATCTTTCCAACACCTGAAATCCTCCCTCTCTGTCTTCTCTCTAAATAATACGAGTATCAAAGTTGAATCAGACTAAACTCCTTGGGGTTTTCATAGATGACAAACTTAAATTTGATGTCCACATCAATAATTGTATTAAAAAGACTACTGTATGGAAACAAAAAATTCCTAACTCCTGAACCAAAATTGTCCTTAGCTCAAGCCTGCCTACTCCCCACCCTACTATATGCCACCCCTATATTTAAAAACCTCCAAAAGAACCTGTCTGCCAAACTTGAACTCACTTTCTCCCTTATCGATCACACCACTGCCTTTCCTTAAAAAAAACTTCACTGGCTAGAGTTCCAACATTAACTACCCCTACTACAGCTCCACCTAACCCACTCCTTCCTTCACCAACCCCTAACTTGTCCATCTTTGGCAAACCTTATCTTCCCCTATAGTCCTAATCATGACCTACACAGCTCTGACCATCTTTTCCTGAAAATTTCTAAACCTAACAAATCCATTGCCAAAATACTTTATAGTCACTCAGTCACCTCTGCCTGGAACAAACTTCATTTCCATATCTGCTCATTTAACAGCACATCTAGTTTTAAAACAGCATTAAAGGAATTTATTTTTAACTCCTGGAACTGCTCCTGTAATGAACCCATTTGAATACTACCTCCTCTGCCACTACCCTACTTCTTCGTTAACCTTTGTTGTTTTCCTCTCATTTTATCCCCTATCTATTGAGAACGCAACCCTTGTGCTCAGACTGTTCTTATTTCGCTTACTGTCCTCCAGTTATTTCATTTCAGCTTCTACCATAGCCTACTTCTCAAGAACAAATGTATCTTGATTTATTTACTTTCCTTATATTTTTCCATGTCATATTTAATATTTTATGCTTCTTGTCATAACTATTGTATTTCCCAATTATTTTATGATGTTTTTGATGGTAGCCATGTATTAGACAAATACTTTTTCCTCCAATTGTTTAACACTCTGTGTATGTCTAACTTTTTTATAATGGAGCTTTTCTCTTTGGGTCTCTACTGAAAAAGGTCAAGCTGTCCAGCCAGGCTAACTCGATTAACAAATGTCAAATAAATAAATAAATAAATAAATAAATAAATAAATAAGTAAGTGCTTTCATCCCATTCATTCAAAATGACTTCATCAGTACCAAAAATATTTGAATCAAAATGTCTTCCTTAAATAGATGCCTGTGTCACATGACCAACCAATTTTGTATCTGGTTTTATTTTACTTAATGAATAAATTATTGTGAATTCTCAGAGGGTTGTGTGACATCATTTATTTTCTCTGCAAACACTGAACACAACATGTGTCTTTTTTGTTGGTGGTTTTAATGTTTTTGGGCAGTCTTATCACACACTGTTTTGGGTACTCCATCATAGCTTACCCACTTAAACTTTTTACTGATACAAAAGTACTTCAGGAATTCCATGATCTCTTATCCACTTACACTGATTAGTGTTTCAAAAGTACTTCAGGAATTCCATGGTAACTTACCTGCTTATACTACTTAGTGTTACAAATGTGTGTCAGGAATTCCATTAAAGCTCACCCACTTAAACTCATTAGTGTTACAAAAGTGCTCCAGGAATTCATTGATAGCTTACCCACTTACACTGGTCAATGTTACAAAAATTATTCAGGAATTCCATGATAGCTTACCCACTTACACTAGTCAGTGTTACAAACATGGTTTTGGAATTCCATTATTACTCACCCACTTACACTAATTAAGTGTTATAAAAGTACGAAATTACACGATAGTTTACCCATTTACACTGGTTAGTGTTACAAAAGTACTTCAGGAATTCCATGATAGTTTACTCACACTTGATAGTATTAGAAAAATGGTGATCCTATATGCAGAACAAAAGGGTAATTAGTCATATACTGGTGCATATCCAGCAACTCATGTTCATTATATTTATTTATTTATTTATTTATTCCAGTTTGATGACTGGGGAGGTCCACTGGGCCTGGCGGGCCCATTTTTAGTGGAGGCCTGGGGAGAAAAGCTCCACAATACAAAATTTAATTACATGATTAATTACAAAGAAAATTACATGATTAATTCAAAGAAAATTACATGATTAACTGCAAAGAAAATTTCATGATTAGTTGCAAAGAAAGTTAGGATTACAAACAACAGGTAGCATTCTAAAGAAAAAAGAAATACAATATTTACAATTTAATTCACAGGGCTTAGAGAGGTTACTTTAGTGGAGGCTTGGGGAGAAAAGCTAAACATTAAAGTTAATTACAGAATACTTTCAGTGGAGGCTCGGGGAGAAAGTTCCACAATACAAAGTTTTATTACATGATTAATAACAAAGGAAGTTAGGGATTGCAAGCAGCAAGTATCATTCAAAGGAGTGAGAAAAGAAATAAACAGTTTAGCTTCAGGAGTGAAAAGCAGGCATATAGAATTGTAGCTAGCTTTTGCAGTTTGTTTACATATATAATCATTAATTTACAGTGAGGTTAGGGAGGTAAGAAGGTTAGCCTGGGGTAAAGGGAGGGGAGAGCTTGAGAGGAATGGGTGGAAGAGTACAGTTGCATTTCCTGTTTAGATAAAGGTAAGAATGAAGTTGAGTTTTGAAGTTATTAAGGTTGCCACAGGTCCTCAGTGTGGAGGGCAGAGCATTCCAATTTTTAGCTAGGGAATAAGATAGCAGAAGCTGCCCAGCAGGGTGCTTGGGTTTATGGATGATGATCAAGTTTTGGTGGGTAGATCTAAGGGGTCTCAGGGGGTTATAAGGTTGCAGAATATTGGATAGTGCAGGACATTTAGTAGGTTGGAACAGTAATTTGTGTTCTGTGGTGATTTGGTGAAGGTTAAGTAGATTGGGAAGTTCAAGCCAGTTTAGAGAGTGAAGGGAGGTGCAGTGGTGAGAGGAGGATTTTGCATTTGTGGTGAATTTGGCTATTTTATTGTAACATACTTCCAGTTTGGAGGTGAGTGTGGAAGATAAATTAGTTAGCAGAGGAGCGCCATACAGTAGAGAGGGAGTAGGTAGGTAGTGGCGAGAGTTAGTCTGGTGGAAGGAGAGAGGAAGTGATTGTTTCTGTAAAGTAGGCCTAGTTTTATGTGGGTTTTCTTGATATTTAGCTGGATGTGATTGTTAAATTTTAGGTGTTCATCAATGGTTACACCAAGGAGTTTGGTTGAGGGTACGATCTCGATAATGGAGATGTTAAGGCTGGTGATTTGGAGTAAGTTTTTGTTAATAGGGAAGGATTTTAGGGAGAGAATAAAAGGATCTTTGTTTTGTTGGTATTTAGTGAGAGGTGATTTTTGAGCATCCAATTTTCGGTGGTGGAGAAAGCAGTTTGAGTTAGAAATTGGAGATCTTTTAGGTTAGAGGCATGACAGATCAGAGTGGAATCATCAGCTTTTTGCACAATTTTTGGTGTTAGGTATGGCTTTGTGGAAGTTGTTAATAAAGATATTGAAAAGCAATGGGCCAAGGATTGAGCCTTGGGGTACTCCAGTGGGGGGTAGTGAGGAAAGTGGAGGTGGCCTGGCCCCATTTCATGGCTTGGGATCTATCAGAAAAGTAGCTGGAGAACCAGGTAAGAGTTTTATTGGAGATGTTGAAGTTAGATGATTTAGTAGGTGACTATGGGAGATGGTATCGAAGGCTTTAGATAAGTCTAGCAGAACAGAGGATACAATATTACCACAGTCACGAGCAGAATTGACAGAATGTAAGAAGGGCGGAGTTGGTACTGTGTCCAGGACGGAAGCCATGTTGGGTAGGGGATTTACCTATAATAAAGAGGAAAATTTTGTATTTGGAAGGGAAGACATTTAATCATCATCATTGTCATTCCTTTTTCCCTTTTTTTTACATGGGGTCAGGGTGTCATGTCATGTCAGTTGTTACCATCTCTTTCTCTATTCATTGCCAGTCTCTTACCTTTTTTGATACTCATGCCAGACTGCCACAGGTCTTCTCTTATACAATACATCCATGTCTTTGCTGTATGCCCTCCTTTCCTCTTGCTTCTTTCTATCTGTCACACATCTTCTTTACCAAATTGACTTCTGCTTTTCTTCACATGTGCCTGAACCACCATAATCTGTTCCCTTTGACATTTCTTCAATTGGAGCTACTTTGGCTTCTGCTCTTATGTCCTCACCTCTTCATCTGTCCCACAGTGTGCATCCTACTACTTGTCTTAGGTACTTCATTGCCATCTCCTCTAGTTTCCTCAACTGCTCTGCTTTTACTGCCCAGGTTTGTGTACTATACAGTATTATTGGTCACACCATGGTTTTGTATACCTTACTTTCAGCTTCTTTGGCTATCTTCTGTCATAAACTACCTCTGACACTCTGTGCCAGTTGGCTGTAGCCCCTCTGATTCTAGCTTTGACATCCTCATTCAGACTGGGATACTTGAAACTGTTAATCTATTTCACTGTTTCCCTTCTACGTCAGTTTTGAACTTCTTCTGATTTCCCCCATTTGCTGCCTTTACAACTGTCTTATCTCTATTCAATTTCATCCCATATGCCTTCAATTTTATATTCCATTTACTCATGCTCTGCTGAAGTTCTTGTTCTGAGTTTGCCTGTAATGCCATACTGTTTGCTTACAACAACTTTGTTGATCTGTCCCCTCAGACCTGTTTGCTAACATTGTCCATCAGCAGTATGAACTGCAGTGGGCTGAGACCTGAACCCTGATGCACACCCACTGCATCTGGGAACACCTCTGTAAGACTGAACACTGTTTGCACTTGACTCATTGCATTCTTGTACATAGATTGCACTAATTATATCAATGTTTCTGGGATTTCAAACTACTGCAGGACACATCAAATCTGCTTTCTTGGGACCATGTCATATGGTTTTTCCAAGTCTAGGAATGCCCAACTGGACTTTTTCCTCATTTCCAGTTTCTTCTCAAGTATCTGTTTCACTGCAAATGTTTGGTCAGTTGTGCTGCATCCTTTTCTGCATCCAAATTCTTCATCTCCTGGCTTACTTTCTATTACACTGCAAGTTAATTTATCGATTACCCTTTCCAGAACTTTCACACAGTGTGACAGGATTTTAATACCTATGTACTGCCCACAGTTCTGAATGTCCTGTTTGTTCTTGAACACTAGCACTAGCATTCATATTCCCCAGTCATCTTGAATAGGCCTTTCTCTCCGTACTACTATGACTACCCTCAGGAGCCATTTCTCCTGTATTACCCAACATCTTTATCATACTTATTGTAACCTCATCTGAGTCTACTGTTTTCCCTGACTTTATTTTCCTTAGCGCTGTTCTTACATCTTCTGTGGTGGGCTTCTTCTCTTCTTTCATCGTAGGCTGTGACTAGGGCAGTACAGCTTCTGTGTTTTTTTTTCTTCATGAAGAAGCTGATGGAAGTATTCCTTCCATCTGTATTTGATGACTTATGGACAGTTGAGCAGTTTGTTCCTGGCATCCCTTATGAAGGGTGTCTGACTGTCTTTTATCTTTATATTTTTTCTTGCAACCTGATATAGTTTCTTTATCCCACTACTGAATCACTTTCTAGAAGCTGGTAGAGACCTTCTGATGTTTTGTTCTTTGCTATTGTAACACCTCTGTTAGTCTCTTTGTTATCCAACCATAATTCCTTCCTATCCTGGTTCATCTTTACTATCTCCCACTTTTTCCTGCACTCTCTTTCTTTTGATTACTTCATGGACTTCTGCATTCCACTGCCAGCTTTTTGAATGTACCTTATTTCCATACCTAGCTTGGCCTAATATCTATTCTGTAGTCCTCATGCATGCTGTTTTGATGCTCTGACATTCTTTTTCAACTCCAACTATTTTCTCTTCTTCTTGAGGTGCCAAAGCATTGAACTCCTTGAACTGTTGTGCTTTCTCTCCAATCAACTTCCAGGTCTTCAGCCTGGTCTCTGTTGACCTTATTGCCTTTTCTGATCATTGCCTGCAGCTGATTATGGTAACAAGTAGTTTAAGCTGTGGGCCAACTGTTTCACTGGGGATGACTTTTAAACTGCTAATTCTACTCCATTGCATTTTCCTTACTAGGAAGAAGCTCATTTAAATGTTTTCATGTAATACATTAGCATAGCTAGGGCAGAGTGAGAGGGGCAACTGCCCCAAGTGTGAAGTGCTAGGCGTGTGATCAGCCAATCTTAATATTTCTTTAAAGCAATACAGGCTTTTAAAATAAGGTATTGCATTTGCAGTCAAACCTGAGAGCTCTAGTGCTCTGTGTGTAGTCTAAAGTGTAGCAACTGCTTGCTACATTGTAGCAAGCAATTTGCTACAGTTTAAAAGTAACAATGAACATTTCTTTTTTAAAACTAAAGTATCAGTGATATAGTGTTCTGTGCAGGAAGGGTATAAATTGTAGCAATTGTTTGCTTCATTTGCAGCAGGCAGTTTGCTGCAGTTTCAAAAGAAGAAATGTTTTTTTTTTAAAACTAAAACATGAGCACTGTAGCTCTCCATCAGGTAAGGTATAAACTGTAGCAAATGTTTGCTACAGTTTAAAAGGAATTATTTATGTATGTATGTATGCATGTATATATTTATTTATTTTAATAAAATGCATTGAAGGAGGGTTGGAGGCAGGACACAGAAATGGGGCCTGATTGGCTGGGGCAAGAGGGAGGGGGAGGCCTGCTGTGGATGTGCTTACCTGGTTGATGCCAGTAGATGGAATGTCTATTTTGTTTCTCTTCACTTGATGAACTGACAGGGTGGGGCTTTTTGTTCAAAGTACCAGCTCAGGGTACTGGTTGAACCAGCTGTGCATGTGATTTAACATATGTTATAATTTTTTACATTTTCAACACAGCTTCAATTGTAAATTAGGATGCCATTAATTTTAAAAATTTCAGTTTGCCAGCAGTCATGCCGACTGAATGGAACTGGAGAAAGAGAGCATGAGGTTGACTGTTCGTCTGCAGGTACTAAGAAGCTAACTAGAGCAACACCTACAAACTCAGCAGCCACTCATGATTTTTTACCTGAAGTGCACGAAAAACTGATATTAATAATCATCTTTTAGGGTATATGATGGTTATTCAAGTAAAAATAAATTAAATTTCATTATTTGATTGAAAAGTATGAATGTTTATACATTTGATTTGTTTATAACATCAAAGAAATGGAATTATAAAACATATGTTAGGGCAATTCAAGTATATTACTCATAGAAGGAACATAGTTCAACCACTTTTCACATTAACTTTCATTTGAACATGAAATGGCTCAAACAGTTCCCAGTATTTAGTTCAGTAATAGGTTTCAATTAAATCTGTACAATTATGAAAAATAAGAATATATCAAATGTTTTAATTATATAGCTAATGAATTGAACAGTACTTTGTACCTTTTGCAAAGGAAAACAGCATAGTAACCTGTGACTATGACAAACTCCTGAAGCAATGCTTTTGGGAGAGTTTGGTGCATCAGTATGGTCAGTTGGTGCAGATCTGCTTCTTGATATACTATGATTGTTTATGTTCATGACATAGTCCTTATAGAAACAACAATGGCTTTAGAGAGATTTGTGGTTAAAAAAACAAGAACAATCCAGAAGCAGGCTGTGTCAATCAAAGTCTACAAGGGGAAGGCTGGAATAAGTATACATGCAAAAATAAATACAGAACCATCTAAACATCTTCCAAAAAGTGCAGAGGATAATATAGAACAATCAATCTGAAACAGAGGTTTTGAATGCTTGACAAGTAACTTAAAGTGACTCTAAACTAAACACTCTACTAGCAAATTAATTCATTGAAGTGATTCTGAACTCAGCTGTTTATTAACAGGTGAACCCATTAGCTAACTGTTTAACTAAAATGCAGGTAAGCACAGACTTGTCATTTAACTATACACACATCATCTTAGCACTAGTTTTCTAGCTCCCATAAAAATGTCATCTTCAAGTTTAGAATCTTGATATGGTATGTAGGTATCTAAGTAGGGATTAGATAAAAATATCCTCACCCTCTTGAACAGATCATGAGCAATAGCTGAGCTACTGCAGGAGATTACATCCATAATAATAGAGATATTAACATTCATCCAAAAATGGAATGCATGAGGCTGCTTCAACTGCAGGAAAAACATGAAAAGGTAGATGGTGATTTTAGTGTACATTGCGTCAGGGTACATAAACCTACATTGTGGAACTTGTTGGATGAAAGCAATGCCTAGTTCTCCAAATAACATGAGAAATAAAAACAACCCCCCCCCCTAGAAAAACAGTGAACAAGAACAAGAGCAAGAAATTGGAATAAGATATAGAGAATCTAGCAAAGAATACCCTTAAGCAATGTGCACAGATACCAACTTTACTGAGGACTAGATTTCAGAGAATCTTAAAAGAGAACTATGAACACAAAAGACAAACTAAATGGGTGGAATGAGATAAACTTTTTAACAGGGCTATAAGGGAGAAATTGGCAAAGTGTTTACTGCATCATATTCATCTAAAAAAAATGAAAAAAAATCAGTAACCCAAAAATCAGTAGATACTTGTGGAGAAAAACAGTTTGATGATTTGTAGATATCAGAGAAAATGATGGAGTTGTAATGGCAACTCTATAGGAAATATATTTACTGAAATATTAAAAAACACACCCAGTGAGATTCAATAAAGCCTACATGATGGTTTTCCACTGTGTGCATGTCACAGCGTGATGTGCAGATGGGGGCTGAAACTTTTAAATTCATTAAGTGCTGTGTAGCAGCACGCACCCTCTCACAAACAAGGCAAACACTGTAGCATGCTAATTACTGCATAAGTAGCTGAAATGCATGCTAATCAGCCAAGGCAACACATTGGAGCTATTCAGCAAGCTATAAAGCAACTGTGCAGAGTCCTTGCTGGTGGAACCTATGAATTCAAAAATGTTTGGAATACACCCATGGAAAGTACTGTATAAGGATGGAATAAAAAGTAAAATGTGTGAGATTTGTACAGAACTGAGCTGAACATGTGACAGTAGCCTGGATGCAACAAAAGGAGAGTAACATTATCAACATAATCCTTTTTTGTGCAATGACACAAATACAACTTTGCTCTCCCATCACCAAATGAATAGTACACTTGTAAGTAATGCAGACAGATAAAAGTGTAAAAGTGTGTGCTAATTAAAATAAATATAATAAATACTAAACAGACTATTCACAGTTGCATGTCAGCATATGGAATATGTATCTGATGAAATGCAGGCATATCATTTAAAAATCAGTACTCCTCTGTACAGATGTATCCCAAAGTAATATCCTCTCTCTTCCATATTCAACACATAAATAATTCAGCTCCCTTTTGGTTTCCCTAGCTACATGGTTGCCTTCTGGTTTAGATTCAGGGCTGTCAGTACTGTTAAGATACAAATAAGGTGTGACCTCATTAGAATTGTTGAATGCCAAATTCTTGGCTCTATGTAGCAAAGGTAAACATCATGGAGGCACTCCCTCAGTGTATGGATGGCAACTGTGAATGCTTACATAGGTTCATAGGTTAGTACTAGGCTAACTGCCCTTGCGAGCCATTTTTTAAGCCTAGCCAATTATCCCTTGTGAGACTCAAACCCTGCACCTTGAGTTTGTAAGGCAAACACCTTAACCATTAAGCCACCCTCCCAACCCACATCAGGTGGGTGTGTTAATTAGAATTACAAAGTGTTACATGTATGTCTGTCAAGGTTGGAAATGTAAGTAAGCAGTGTACAATTAATAGGTTCTGTTTCATCAACATCCAACATGCTCATCATTTGTTGGCAAATTGTGCTTTCTCTGTCAGTTTTTTATTATTATTTTATTATTTTTGGCCATTGTTTCGGAGATACAGTGCTTAGTGCAATCACAGGCAATGGAGGAATGAATGGAATGCTTGGCTGTGCTTATTGTGCAGCATTGCATGACAGACAAAAGGGAGACCTTAAGAATGACTAGTACATAAGGGAATGTCATGTAACTATTCCAGTGGCAGCATTGCTAATGTATGATAGTTAGTATCAAGTCTGTAGAATACACCTGCTGCATAACTTACTGTGGCAGCAGGTGTTAATGCAGTGATACATTCCTTTTTGGGGCCAGATGGTAGTGGGTTGGAATACAGTTGTATCTAATACTTTTAACTACTTTTGCTTTATCATTGGTGTGAGTTGGTGTGTGATGCACACCACTGATCAATGATGCACTAAAGAAAAGAAATGGGGAAGATAGGACAGTAGTGAAATGGGGCTACTAAAGTCTGACAGTTAGTACTGAATCTCTGGAATACAACTACTACTTTGACCGACTCTGTGGTGGCATGTGTTAATTCAGTTAATGCAATAATACATTCCTTTTTGGTGCCGGATAGTACTGGGTTCAAACACAACTGAGTCTAACATGTTTAAGTACTTTTGTACTACCATTGTTGCATATTGGTGCATGATGCTCACCATAGTGCAATAATGCATTAAAGAAAGGAACTGGGGAAGATAGGACAGTGGTGAAATGTGGATGCTAAAGTCTGACAGTTAGTATTGAGTCTCTAGAATACACCTAACTACTTAACTGACTATGTGGCTGCATGTGTTAATGCAGTTAATGCAGTGATAAACTCCTTGTTGGGGCCAGGTTGTACTGGGTTCGAATACAACTGAATCTAACACTTGTAAGTACTTGTGTATTACAATTGCTACATGTTGGTGTGCAATGTGCACCATTGCACAATAATGCATGAAAGAAAAGAAATGGGGAAGATAGGAGAGTGGAGAAATGGGGAACAAGCAGGGGGAAGAACAAATGGAAAGTAATACATGAATGTAAAGGAGGGGGTAGGAAAGAATCATATCTATCCATTTCTTCAACAGTAAAAACTGATAATATATGCGGAATATTATCTGAATTTGGACTGTCACCTCCAGAGAGAAGAATGTCCACAAGACAATCATCTTATATAGCCAATTGGACCAAATAAAGTGTGTCAAGAATACATGTGTGCAAAATGGAGAGCTATGTATGCCACATTTTTGTGGGATAGGAGCCCATTTTTGTTTTTCTTGAGAGAGTCAGGAATGTTGAGGAAGGAACATAGGTATGTCTTGGTCTGGTAAGTTAGGTAGGTGAGGAAGCAGTTGCAGATAGACAAGACAAATAAGACAAGGGACAGTGATGGACACAAGAGGTCAGTGGACACCATGACTGGGGTGAGGGTGGGGACATCCAGGACCCATGGTAATCAAACAGGTTGACAATGAGAATCGAGTCCTCACCCACTGGACTGTCATCACTGTCACCTCACTCTGTCACTACCTGGAGTGTTCAATGTCTCCTTCTCCTCCTTCTGCTCTTTTGTAAAAAATGAGGGAGAGCAGCCCCTTCATCTGGAGTAGGCATGCACCAGCAATGTAGCACACAACCCTACACACCATCCCTGGCAGTTTGGCACAGGTGATAAACTCACTACCTCTGCCACTGCTCCCAGAGGGAACCACTGGACTATCCTCCAGGCCAGGACTACCTGAAGGGGCAGGTAGTTCAGGAGCAGCCAAGGTGGTGCTGCCAGGTTGGCTCCCAAACATGTTGGGCAATGGTGCCAGCGCTGGTGGAGTGAGGGAAGGTGGGTCTTGTAGGGCAGTCCTACCCCACTGTGCTATGGAGCATTTTGTGATGTGGTGCATATGGATAACATGGACACATTTTGATGACATATAATAATATAAAAAAAGGGAGATAAAGGTTGGGGTGAGAGAAAAATGGGATAAGATAGTGACTTCACAGGTCACATACAATGCATTAATACAATTATTTAACTCTATTACCTTAACCTTTACTCTTAAGACTAACACCCCCTAACAGATAACTATTACTTTTAAGACTAGCAGCTCCTAACAGATGCACACTATACTACAGATTGCAGCAAGTACTCCTTTACATGTGCATATATTGTGCATATGCATGTTCCAGTTAGCCAGATTACAGTTTACAGCAGGGCATGTGTGCCACTGAATAAACCTTTATGTTACAGATAATTGAAGAATTAACTGTATTGTATAGTTGGGAAGTGTGGTATTTGAACCCACCACCTCTGACAGTGTTTTACAGTTGAGATATGCATGCTCAATTTGATACAACTGTATAAAACACCAAACAAGCTATCTTTAACTTTTAATGTTACAATAACACTACTCTTCTGCATATATACCACATGCCTCCCTCATACTTGCCAGTCTTGCACCATGGGTCCTAACACTGCAGTGCCTTTCGACAGCAGCTGTGAAAAAACAGAACAGAATAAAATTATGTATACCAATTTTGCCTGTATTCAGCTTTTAAGCCTTACAAGTGCTATCTGTAGTTGATACTTACACATCTGTGGGATGTCCTCTGTCCTAAATTCCTTAATCCAAGCATTGAGGGTACCCCTCTTCCTCCTCCAGAGGTCATTGTAGTGCTGCTTACTTTGTTCACCAGTGCTGAGGATACCAGTGACAGTCACAGTCTGGGCAAAACTATTCCAAGCCTTTGACTTATATTGGGGCCCAGAATAGTCTCCCTGCAGCAACCTGGCACTGTGATGTTTCACTAGGAGTCCAGTGCAAATCTTTGACTCATGGACACCCCATCTCTGAGCCATAAATCCCGCACCCTCTCCACGAGCACCTGCCATATCTATCATTGATCAAGTTCAATGGAGAATGATGGTCTCCTGCCAGTTCCAGTTATCTCATTTACTGGGAGTGTGTACACTGTTTGAAATTGTTGCCCAGCACTTACCATGGTGCAAACACAGTGCGAGATGGTAAGTGGTGTGTAACAGTGGTAGGCAATGCAATTTCAGGGTTATTTGATGTACAAGCTGCTTTGTTTGTGTGTTTGACAAATCTGAAGGACATGGCAGTCAAGAGAGAAAAAGTATTCTTACAGGAATATAGTGCACAGTATACTCACAGTCATACATTTGATAAAAGTGTTAATACATTAAAAATAAAATACATAAATAATCTGACATGATATTAGTGTCTCAGCACTCATACATTTAATT
Organism: Protopterus annectens; assembly: GCF_019279795.1. Classification (NCBI taxonomy): domain Eukaryota; kingdom Metazoa; phylum Chordata; order Ceratodontiformes; family Protopteridae; genus Protopterus; species Protopterus annectens. Next base: position 477,589,013 of record NC_056726.1, read on the forward strand.
AATATCATGTACACTATGTCAAGCATGATAAGTGAGAGTGACTATAATGGGAAGTGGCACAACAGTAAAAGTGTATGGAATATGCTGAATTTAAACCCAGGACCATGTGCATGACACTCCTACACTAACACTTGTTGCCACAAGAGAGTTGAAATAACAGCTGTGCACGTTCAGTTCATTGCTATAAACTGCAATGTCACAACAGTAAAACAAATGTTGCATACACTGTACCAGAAGCCAGGACCATCTGTACTCCAGCCCTACACTTATACATGTTGCCACAGGCAATTGATTGATTGACTGTATCTGGTTTCTACTTTTGGCTGTCTACTTTCTGGGTGGTCTACTTATCCAGTAAAAAGGCAGAAATAATTGAAATGAGGGAAAGCAATCTATGACACACATAGTAGAAAATGTTAGTACACGTAAGATATTTCTATATAGATTTGGATTTCAACTCTCACTCCAGTGCATCTTTAGAAAACATGATGGGTGCCTTATCTCTCTTTGTCACACAAACAGCTTTTCAGTAAAGAACTAAAATTATTCTTCATACAACCAACTGCAACATAATGCACAGTGATATCAAACCCTAAACTGTTATGTGTGAATTTATTAAATGCATTATATTTGGATGTTATGATTATTGCTTGCAAATATACAGGTCTGTCTTACCTTTCTGTGTTTCTTGGTCATTCATCAGTTATCTGACCAGTACTCTGACACATGCAGTGTGTAAGCCATTCTATATCACTGTCTTTAAACTGTGTGAGAATATTAACTGGGAATAATATGATATGCAGATGCCAACAACTGAAGGGCAGGTTGGATGGCACAAGCAAGCATAGAATGCTCTTTTTGGGGGGAGCAAAGGTGAGTCACTGTTATGGCACAAACAAGCATAGATTATTCTTTTGGGGAGAGCAAAGGTGAGTTACTGTTATGGCACAAACAAGAATGGAATGTTTTTTTGGGGGAGCAAAGGTAAGTTACTACTATGATGCAAACAAGGATATGTTGCTCTTGTTATTCTCCTTGTTTTGCATCATGCCTGTCATTTAATCTTGTGAGGGTTGTGAAGTCAGAAAATGCAATATGTATCATCACTTTTTAGCTTCTCTCTTTAATGATTTTCCAGTTCAAATGTATGGTGCTAAACTGAGGGCATGCAGTGATCATCACTACTTTTGAGAGGAGGTATGACTGCGTGAATCTTTGATGCCTGAGGCCTACTACTAACTAATAGACACATATAAGTTAAATAGGTCTCTGCCGTCACATGTTAAGGTAATTTCTATACAGATCTCCCACCTTTTACTTGCTTACTGTACCAAGTGATGAAATACAAGGATATGCCATAATATTATTAAACAATACACTCCAGGTTCAGGACTTACCTTGTAAATGCAGCAGTTGCCACAGTGTTACTTCAGGACTGACTATGTCTGATGCAAGCAATATACAGCCAATACATGGGGAGGTAAAGGTTGTGTATGTTGCCTGGCAATAATGTTAATACATGTATGTGAGTAGAAGGAAGGTTTTAGGCCCCTAGGTGGTGAGTGAGTGTGCTATGTATTGTCTCTTAGCCAATGCAAGGGAATACTGAGTATTGCCTATGTCTGCCTAAACCCACAGCAGCTGGTGGTTCCCCCTCTGACTCCTCATCTGCGTGTGACTTTTGTGAACTTGGCATTGGTGGTGGAATGTGTGCCACTTCCCTTTGCTGATCGTGCTACACCTTTTTCCTCAGGGTTATGTTGTGTAGCATGGCACATATTGTGAAGATTTCTGTACATGTCCATGGACTGTACTGCAGGGCTCCCCCAGATGTATCTAAGCACCAGAACTGTGACTTCAGCAGCCCATACTCATGCTCTATGACATTTCTGGCTTGAGCATGTGCCTCATAATGGCATTCTTCCATGGGTGTGTGTGCATTTTTGATTGGTGTTATCAACCATGGCTCCAGTGCATAGCCTGCACCCCCCAGTAAATGACTCTGTGGGATATCTCCCCTTGTAAACATCTGGTACTGTTGGGAATTGTACCAGATATGTGAGTCCTGGTAACTGCCAGGGGTGCCGGTACACACATTCAAGATGATTCCCTTAGTATTGCACACAACTTGACAGTTGATAGAGTGGTAGGTAGCCCTTTCTGTTAATGCAGACCCTACCCTGTTCCCCAGATGGTGCCTTAATTTCTACATGAGTGGAATCTATACTTCAGGGTAGTGTGCTACTCGGTAGAAGTGTTGAATATTTCTGACCTTCTTCTCAGAGCTACAAGGAAAATACATGTGCTCACAGACATGTTGGAGCATAGCATCCAGGAATCGATGGAGGATTCTGCTTGCTGATGCCTGTGGTATCCCCAGCATGTCCTCTGTTGGTCTCTGAAAGGTACCTGTACCTAAGATTCTAAGGGCTGCACATACCTTAGTTTCCACTGGGATGGGTTCCCCTTGGTTGGCACTGGCTCTGAGTTGAGGGTGGCAGAGGTCACAGAGTTCTTGTAGTGTGCTCATGCCCACCCTGTAGCTCTGTACAATTTCCACATCATGTAGGCTGTGATAAGTTAAACATGGCCTAAAAACTCTTCTCTTTCTTGACCTAGATCTATTGGCAGCAGGAGCAGCAGCAGCAGCATTGGCTTCAGCCGCTAGCACATACAAATGGATTAAAGCAGCAGCAGCTCCTAACATTCTGTCTATGTAGACTTTCAGTGTCAGTACTCTAAAAGTTTTGACATCTACAGGAGAAACCACCATGGAGTCTACATGGGTGCTTTAGAGCTTGTTGATTAGCTCTACTGTGTTGGATTTGTTCATTAGCATGCAATTCGGTTACTTATGTTGCAACTAGCATGTATGAAACACAGACAAAGACAGATGCAATCCATTAATAATCTACCCCATTTATAAAAAGGCAAATGTGTAGCTAGCCAAACTGATGGTGAGGAGAATTGTATATGTTTGCAAGACTGCAAAAATGCTTTTGCTTCAGGATATTTCTGTACAGAGGAGTATTTCACTTTAGTAGGTATACTCCCATTTTGTCACCTACATACTGCATAAGCTGGAATGTATTTAAGAATAATGTGAAGCAAATGCTTTTACACTTTTATCTGTATTGCATTCTTCTCAACCTCTTAGAGCAGGAAATATGGACAAAGCCATAAGGAATTTGGGGCCAAAGGGCCAAAATAGGGGCAGTTTTTAATTATTGCTCTCACAAACTTAGAAAGTCAACAGAATAACTGGCTTTGCATTAGCATGAATTTTCTGAGGAGTATGAAGCCTGAATCTCAAATATATGTCATTATTTTCTTACTTCAGTCATCAATAATTTGCCACTGATATGCCAAAAACCACATTTTGTATGAGAATCAGACCAAAAATATGAGTAAAAAATCTGGACATTTTGAGAAAATCTGTACAGTTGAGAAGTATGTCTGCATGCATTAGTTAGAAGTGTATTGATATCATCGGCATGTTTATCAAGCCATTTCAGAGGTACACGCGGTTGACAATACATGAAAATGAAATGCTGTGTGATAAATATGTGCAAATGTTTCAGGGGTGGGTCCTTTGATAGTACATTTAGCATTTCAAAGATGTTTTGTTAGTAAAATGGGTCATTTGCCTGTTCCTTTTTGGGGGGAGGGAGCAAAGACGAGTTACTGTTATGGCACAAACAAGAATGGAATGTTCTTTTGGGGGCAAAGATGAGTTACTGTTATGGCACAAACAATGGTATGTTGCACTTCTTACTCTCCTTGTTTTACATCCTGCCTGTTGTTAGCATTTCACATCTCCAGACTGTTTATTGTTTCTCCAGTGGGTAATGCTGACTGGCTACCTTTTCTGTTTTATTTGGAAACAGTTATTTTGTAGTTATGTCGTACTTGTGTGTATTATACTTCTGTGGCCTTTGAGGACACCTACAAGTATGTCACTCAAGCATGTCAATCCACAGAGATCCCCCTGATGAGTTTTAGCAACATGGTGCTTTTCTTCTGGAAAGGGGACAGGGAGATATGGCAAGGAGAATGAGAATATGGCAGCAGATTGTACAAGACCTCAGTGTCATGGGTGGCCATGGCAGAACATACAAATAGGTGTGCCACAGGGCCACTAACATGACAACATCTGGAAAAAGGTGAGTAACTGCAGTGGGCCATCACCAAATGGTTACTGGGGGAGGGCCTGCTAGGGAACAACCACTATCCCCCAGTGAAGGCCTGGCAAATATTAGAGATCCAGACAGATCCCTGGAGAGTGCAGCACAGCATGTCCTGGATGTGGGCACGAAACTTTCCGAGACAGCAGACAGGTCCCAAGAGGACCTTACAGGTAGGCTTTTTAATATGAACAGTTGAATACTGTTGTATAATAAAACAATTAAAATTAATAAGTTCACAAGTCACATGTCTTTTCTTGGGACAGATTGAATATTGTTACAGTTAAAAGCTTAGGTTGGAGTTGTCAGCTATGTTTTTGTTGAAAGTAGAGTTAAGGCACATATAAAGGGGTAAATGTATTACCCCCTGTGTTACTGTTAATTGTGATGATGTTGCCCTTATGTCTTGCATAACTTCTTCCAGGACAGTCTTGACTACAGCATAGTACATCTCCTGCAGTTGGTAAGCCAAATATTTTTATGTCAGTACTGCTGATCAGTGTAAAGAAATATTGTAGTGTGGGATGTTGATCTCAGGCCTGTTGTGTGTATTGTTGTACTGTCTGTAATAGCAGCAGCACTGTTAGGTTCTTAGCATATATTGCACTATAGTAGTGCAGGTATTAATATATTCCTGTGGTTCTTGCTTTTTATCACAGGTGAACATTACAGTGAGAGTGTGGGCCCTGTCTCACCTGTTGTTAATGTATCAGTAGACTCTGATGATGATGATGGTCAAACTGAGGCACAGTCAGGGGGTGCAGAGGTTGAATCTGACACAGAGGTTGACATATAGCCATCCCCTGCATTTCCATTGGACACAGCCAGTAGGACAATGCCTACCCAGTCCACTCTCCCCACAGATATTGGACAGGTGGAGGGCTAGGACACTGATCAGGGAAGTGTGGCTACTGCAGCTTCAGTGCCTATTGAGTCTGGCAGTAGTCAAAGTGTGGGCAAGGTCCACACAGGACAATTGATAAGGCTGCTCAGTGGGGGCCTGCTGTCCCTCCTCCACCTGTACAGGTGTCACTTCCTCTGCCACTCAATGTATGTTTAGGACAGTCGTGGAGGCATAGGCATGTTCCCATAGGTGCTCCAGACAAATGCTCAGGGTTGTGGATGTGGCACACTCTGACAGGTGTGACTGCCTCCCCCCTGTTTCCAATTCACTGGATCAGATGAATGACATGTTGGAATGAGGGGTGTCTGTGATGGAAAGAGCAGTGTCTGTGATGGAACGTTTGCTGGGACAGGAACTGCAGCCTCGTGGACATAGGTCAGTGACATCATCTGCTGTCAACCAATGTGGCTGTGCCCAATCACACTCCTACAGTGGCAGTACTTGCACTGCTGTGTCAATGAGTGTGCTGTCCACACTCAGGCATGACAGGCCATGGGGTCATCGTTCAGGGTGAGCCAGTGAAGGGAGCTTGTCCAGCAGACATTGGTCACATTCAGGTAGCAGCACTGCATCTGACTGTGGGCATGGATCTGCCAGTGCAACTTCTGGCAGAACCAGTTCTCATAGTCAGGGATGGCAATGATGAATTTACACCTCTACCATGCATGGCTCACACCTGTCTGACAGACCAAGATGTAGAGCTAGCAGAGAGCTTGGCTGTGTTCATGCAGACACTCATACACCAATTTCACCTGGAGGACCACTACAGACATGCACAGAATGTTTAGTCATTTTGCTTCACTAGCCATTTGTTGTTTTATCCCAATGTTTGCCTTCTTCTCCTTCTTATTCACACACATACTCACTGACCTTTTGTGTCAGACTAGGCTTCCTGCCCCTCCACAACACCCTGTCCAAGTGATGATAACTGTGGCACATCCCCATTTTCTATCTTTTGGATTCAGGAATACAAAAGCTGTGTTTGATGCTTAGGGTGCGTAGCTAATGTAGTGCTTAGTATATCTGCATTTATGTTGTTGAACTGCTCATTGTATCTTTGACTTATATTGGCCTAGGAAAGTTAGACAGTTGATAGCATCAGAATGTCACATTGTTATATTCAATGCTCTTCTAAGGGTTGTGAAGTCAGAAACTGCAGTGTGTGTCATTACTTTCTAACTTCTCTCTTTAATTATTTTGCAGGACAAACACATGGTACACATCATAAGACACTCCACCATATTTGGATCTTAGGCTTTTTTGACAGCACTGTAGTCAAACCTCATCAGAACAGTAGTACACTATAATGCTTTCTTTTGCATGTACCTCAAGAGACGCATGCAGCAGCTGGAGGGACTACAGGGTTTTCTTAGCAAGATAACACAGAGCCTACAAACCATGCCATGATGTATGTGGATACATTAAAAGCCATATCACTTTAATCTGTCTGGTATAGGATGAGGTGACATCTGCCTGGCCTCCAGGTCAGTGACTGTCCATACCCTGGTGGGATGACTGCATATCCAAAAAATCTGATATAGCTGATGGCATCAGCATTGTCTATTGAGAATGTGGTAAAAATAGTGTCTCACATGCTCTGGTAAAATGTTCTCTGTAATGTCAAGCAAGAGCACACACACACACACACACACACACACACACACACACACACACACACACACACTTGACTGCAGTGATAATAGAACCCCTACCTAAGTACACAGACTACAGAACACAGTACTTAATGTAAGCACCATGGCACAAGTCTAACTTTTGCAAGACTGCAGCTGAACTTATACATAACATTAGCAGGACATGTGTGAGACAAGATGTTGGCAGGCTTGCATATGTTCATAGCTTCATAGATTCATACAAGGCTACTACCATAATGGCCCTAGGTTTATAGGTTTTAAATGCAGAAATGCACAGCCTGCAAGTTTATACACTCTAATCCTATTTACATACACCCTAACATGCACTTTAAAATAGATAAAAACTTTTATGCTGATTGCAGGACTAAGAATATTGTTTATTTCACTTACTGCACTGTGTGTCATGCTTTTTATGTAGGCATGAGTAATAGACAACTCAAAGACAGGGTGTTGGAACATCAGAGAGATATTAGAAACAGGAAAGACACTAATGCTCTTGCTAAGCATATTATGTGCCAGGGACAGGAACATAATTTTAAATTTCTTGTGCTAGAGATTATTCCTGAGAGTCTAAGAGGGGGAGACCTTAGGAATCGCACAGAATCTGCAGAGCAAAAATGGATTCCCTCTCTTAATGCTGATAAGACACCAGGTCTTAATGAAGTTGCCTCTGTTAAGCATTTTTTAAAAGCTAGACCTCTCAAACACTAAGTATATGACTGTCTTTTATATATTTTTTATATATTTTTTATGTTTTCTATTTGTTTTATTTGCTTGATTTTTAGTTGTGATATTTTTCTTTCAGATAATTGTTGCTTTGATTAGTGCCTTAATTGACTGATTAACTTATGCTATTTAAGTGCTTTTGTTACTAGTTGAGAACAGTCTGATGAAGCGGTGACAGCACATAGTGAAAGCGCTAACTCTCTTTTGTGTGTATTAAAGTTTTTTGTTTTACCTTTAGCTGTATTAGTTTTGGTACTTTTTTATTTTTTAATTGTTTGGGGACTCCATGATTGCACACAGTTTGCAGACATCGGTGAACTTGGTGTTCCACAGGCCATCTGTTATCACCCAAATTTCTGAGAAATAGATTCCAGACAGTAGGAGGCCCAGCACAGACCCTTGTGGAACACCACTGGTAACAGGTCTGCTGGTAGAGCTGGAATCCCCAAGTATGACTGTATGAGTTCTGTTGGTGAGCCAGTTGGCTACCCATCTAATGACGTATGGGTTAATCCCTAGTTAATCCCTAACTGGGTGAGTTTCTCATGGATGTCTAAGTGGGGGTTGTGGCAAAGCCCTTGGCAAAGTCAAGATAGGCAGTATGTACTGATTTGCCTTCATCCAGGGCTTTGGTGACACTCATGAAGAATTCCACTAGATTTAACAGGAATGATCTGCCCTTAACAAAGCCAAACTGGATTGGATCAAGAGTTTGAAGATCGCAAATGCCCTAGTTGATAAGGTCTAAGATTATTCTCTCTATGATCTTACAGACAAAGCTAGTCAGGCTTAAGGGTCTATAGTTGCCAGGGTCGATTGAGGAACCCCCTCTGTCCAAGGAGAGTACAGTTGCTGTTTTCCTCTCTGCTGGGACAAAGCCGGTACTTAGACTGTGGTTGAAGAGAGTACCCAGTGGTTCTGCTAACTCTTACTTTACACTGTTTAGTAAGCAGCCTGGGACATTATCTGGTCCCATAGAGGCTGTGTTTTTGGCCTTGATGAGTGCAGGTATGACCTGTTCTTTGGAGATAATAGGTAGAGAGCTGGTGACAGGTAAGCTTTGGGTTATGAATGCTGCTGACAGGAGTGTAAAATTTTTGCCAAACCTGTCTGATAACAGTTTGATGATGTCCTCAGGTTCAGTATGACTGGTACTGTCCACTATGAATTTGGTGCAAAGCTGGGTCTTCCCTTTTACATTCTAGACATAACTAAAGGATGCCTTGTCATCTTCCTTAGCTATGCATGCTAATTTAGTTTCATAATTAGCTTTAGAGAACTTTATAAGATGTCTCATTTGCTTGTTTAAGCTATGGAGAGCATTCTTCTGCGAGACTGTTCCCCTTAATTCCTGGACATCAGTTTCTTTCTCATGTTGTATAATCTATTTATGCTTGATGTCCACCAGTATGGCTTGTTTTCCTGAGAGCAAGTTTTGATCTGTTCTGGTACGACTAAGTCTATGCATTTGTAAAGCTGTTTATAAAGGGCATTTGTGTACACCTCCATATAAGTGTCTTTACTGATACTGGTGGCAGAAGGTTTGAAACTATGTATGCCATTGCTTAGAAGGCTATAGTTTGCTTTGGAGAAACATTTCAACCTTTTAGATCCCGAGAGGGGGTCAGGTACAACTGTTACATTGAGCATCACTGATTTATGGTCAGATCTTACCAAAGGGTCTAACACATGGGGTGGTGCAGTGATCTCCCATGTTGGTGAGTACTAGGTCAAAAGACATTCCATCCCCTTGTGGGGGTGTGGACTAACTGTTCCAGAGCATTTGTGTTTACAAAGTGTAGGATCCTTACAACGAGCATGTTTGAACTCAAATATGTATCCCGATCGATGGAAGGATAGTTAAAATTACCCACGCCTAGGGTGTTTGGCTGCATTATAAGTGACTCAAGTAGGTCCAGGAAGGCACTGTGTGGTTTTCATGGTTCATGTTGGTGGACCTGTAGCTAACAATGACATGGAGGGTGTCTTTCCTACAGTTAGTTGAACTTGGAGGAACTCCAGGGAGTAGTACTGCTTAACTCATTCACTCCAATGAAGCGCAGGAAGTTTTCATTGTAACTTCCAGTGGGCGGAGTTTAAGCCTTTTGACAGAATCAAATTATGTCCTCACAACTGAAACAAAGGTTCAAAGCTCTAGAACCACAGGGATAATGAAAGAAGTATAAATGGCAAAATCTTCACCATAAACTATTTTTATAGTGGTAGTATTCTTTAGGTTCTAAGTCTTAAACCAAATTTTGAAAGTCACAGTAAACATAGTAACTATTACATTTGTAAAATTTTGTAATTAACTTACAATATTTCAGCAACCATTCATGTTACACACATACTATCAGCAGCATTTTATTCATCTAGCTGAGAGCTTTCATATCAGGCTAAGGAGTTCTGTCTGTGTTCTTTGGTTGCTGAGATATTTCAAAAATTATATCTATATAAATTAATATCACAAAACAACAGTTAATATCTATTTACCTGCACTAGACAGAGGTCAAATATTAATGCACTTGAGTTTGCAATTGTGTAAGCTTTAAGATGATTTTAAAACCTTGTACATAGCATGGCTTTGAAATTATTGATGCAAATATGAACAAGCAATATTTGATGCCTAAAGGTGTCAGTAGGAGTTAACTGCAGATGCACCTGGAGATGTCACTCGGAAGTCATGAGTTTAGTCTTGAGGTGTATTTGTCTTTCATAAAGATGAATACACCTCCTCCTTTATTTCTTTCACATTCATTTTGTGGCCTGAATGTGTGGAAGGTATTATAGCCTTTCATGGCTGGAATGCTCTCTATGACCCTAAACCACATCTCTGTGCCTGCACACACATCAACATCTTCCCAAATAAGCAGTGCCACCATTCAGTGTAGCTTCTGATTTACACTCCATGCATTAAGCAGCATAACCTTCAGTTTGTCTTTTGTGGATATGTTTACATCAGGAATTTTATTCTTATGACATTGCCTAAAAAAGTCCATATGGGGAAGGCAAGTACCTTGGCCAGTAACTGAAAGACAAGAGGTGACAGACAAAGACCATCCCTGGCAAAGCAGTGTGGTCTGTCAACCATATAATCCTAGGCTGACAAATACTGCATCCTCCTGGACTGACACCAGTTGCTAAGTCAATTGCTGAAGTTGATAATTATTTTGTTTGTATTGAGGCATCATCCTGGGTGAAGGTAGAATGCTGTTTAGAGCTAAAGACATATCTGTCTGGGACAGATAATCTGAGATCTCTGTCATATCTCTCATCATATAGTCCAATGAGGTACATTTCAGGTTATTAATTTCAACATGGAGTATGACAGAGATGTAACTGTGCTTGTTGCTGAGATACTTGAGATCATGCATGACTTTGTGGATCTGGGCACCTGACAGGCAGCTGACCATGACTTTCTCCTTGTACAACCTTGTGAGGGGGACATTTGTGTGTCGCGCCATGGATTTGCCTATGACCAAGATATCTTTTTTTAGGTGTTTTGCCTTAAGAGCTTAATGACTCACACTGATACATTTGTTTTTATGCTTAGTGGGTTCCGTTGTGACTGTAATGTGTGCAGAAAGTTTGCATTTATGAGGTCTCTGCTATTTTGGCAAGCTTCTAATGGTTACCTCTGAGTATGCAGGCTTATGTGTTGTGCACTTGGTCTGTTGAGGAGTTGAAGTGTGTGTGTTGACAAATTGTTTGATATCTGGTTTATTGTTAACTGAGATAGAAAGCATGTATTCTAGATTCATTGTATAGTTGCATCTCTCACATATTGTATTTAAAATTTTTATGAGGTTGTCAGTGTACACGAGGCAATAGAAGCCTAGCTTTGTAAAAACACAAGTACCCTTATTAAGCATATTTAGATGGTTATTGTTAGCAGAGCAATTTTTGTGAGCAGCAACGACTGGGCCTGTGTCTGAGGGACATAGGTGCCATCCCAGAGGTGACTTTACAATCACCCAACCAGTAATCAAGGTTACACTTGAACAAGGTCATTGAGGAGCACTGCTTCACATGCATTGTGAGCCTATAACAGAGGAGTGTGAGTTACTAGGGGATATATCTGTCTCCCCTGCATGTTCTGTTTATGTCACAGGCTATGTTGAGAACCCTGGCCCAAGTTAATCCTGTTCCATTTGATCTGCAGATGTCCAGCATTTCCAGTAGGACAGGGTCTGAGACTTCTCTGTAGATCAGGCATGCACAGGTCACCTCTCGGCATCTTGCAGGAAACTGAGTACAGTGACAGGTGTTGTAGTCTTTCCATGTATGTGATGTTTGGAGCACCTACATTCTCCCAGTCAACATCCTGTATTTTTTCTCCAGTTGTTGCAGTTTTAAACAGCTAGGCTTCTAAAGACCCTAGTGATGTTAGGCTAGTAGCCTCATATGAACCTTTGAAGCTATACATGGCCTGCTGATGTCATCTACTATACGTTAACCTGGACTCTTGCATAAAACAGACTTGTGCCATGGTGCTTGCATTAAGTACTGTGTTCTGTAGTCTGTGTACTTAGATAACTTAGATAGGTAGGGGTTCTGTTCTCACTGCAGTCAACTGTGTGTGTGAGTGGTTCCTTGACATTACAGATAACATTTTACAGCAGCATGTGGGACACTGTTATCTTGTCCTCAACAGACACTGCTGATGTAATCAGTTATTTAGTGTTGTCTGACACCTCCAAGTCAGACTTGAGCTGTGGTGTTTGAGTAAAGTACTATGTTCTGTATTAGTCTGTGTAGTTAGATAGGTAGGGGTTCTATTCTCATTGCAGTCAACTGTATATTTGTGAGCTGTTGCTTGACATTACAGAGAGCATTTTACATAAACATGTGGGACACTATCATATTCTCCTCAAAAGACACTACTGATGTCTCTTTATCTTATACAATAAAGTTTACAGTGACGTGGCTTTCAATCTATCCACACACATCATGGCATGGTGTGTAGGCCCTGTGTTACCTTGCTGAGAAAGCCCCGTAGTCTCTCCAGCTGCTATATGTGTCTGGTGAGGCACATGTAAAAAAGACCATTATACTCTGTTGCTGTTGTAATGAAGTTTGACTACAGTGCTGTCATATGATCCTAGGATATCAATATGATGGTGTGACTTATGTTGTGCACAGCATAGGCTTTCTATACCAGCATGGACAGTTACCAGTCAAAGTTCAAATTGCTATCTAAATGTATTTATGTTGCTTGCTTCACTGGGATTCTGCATAGCAGGACTATTGTCCATGCTGTGATTAACATGGAACTCCACTTTTCAGATGGACAGCATTACAAACACACAATTCTGCATTTATTTGTCGATCGTGTGCCTCTGTCGCCATTCAGTTTTGTGGGTTAGCTCTTTCTGTACTATGTTATCACTAATGGTGGGCTCGATGATTGCACATAATAGACAAGAATCAGTAAACTTGGCAAGGGAAAAGCCATATACTTTAGCCTGAACTATCAAGAAATACAACTCAAACAGTGAAGGACAAAGCACAGATCGTTGGGGTTTACCTGTGGTGACAGCTCTACTGGTACAGTTTGATTCACCAACTTTCACATGATGTGTTCTGTCAGTGAGCCAACTGCTTACTCATCAAGTGAGGTAAGGTTTAATCCCCAGCTTGGGATTTTTCTCAGTGATACCTGTGTGTGTGATTGTGTCACAAACCTATCACAGGTCACAACAGGCAGTATGCACTGTCTTACCTTTATCCAGGCCTATCACACAGAATCAAGGTGCTGTGACAACACAGATTACCTGTGGCATGACCCAGCACATACAGCTTTCTGAAAAGGTTGAATACATAGTTCAACACACCCTCCATGTAGCCTATCATCCCATACAAGGGTGTACATCAACATGCATCCACCTGAGTTGGGGGAACAGCACCTGAGCATGCATGTAGAGAGACACTCTAACTCTCCTTAACTGTGAAGTAGACCAACATGTCATCATGGACCTCTTCCTCATGTATATTAGTAATATTCCATGTGTGTGCAACAGACCTGTGTAAGTTGTTACTGTTATATTCCAAATGTGTGCAACGGACCTGTGTGAGTTGTTACTGCTACATCAGGTCCATTACATCTGATAGATGTCCTCAAATAGGTGATTGTGGGCATGCATGATGACAACAGTATCATCGTGTGGAACTTGACCTGGTCAAGGCATTTGACAAAAATCTACACTGAGGTATTCAATCACCACTGTCATATGTGGCTATAAACAGCTACATCACCAAATGGGCAGACCAGTGTATGACATACATGGTATCTCACTATGTTGAAATGTGAACTGTGACACATATATCGGTTCAAGTGATCAGGTTGGAACATCAGGGATGTCTGCTAGGCCCTTTCCTGCTCATTAGTTCAGTGACAGATATCACAGATGGCATACACATACTGTGTCCAAACAGTTGCCTGAAGGACTACAGCTTGTGTGCAATCATTGACTCCAACTGTGATATTAGCATAATATAGACAGTATCAACACATACCAGAGACTGCTGTTACAGCTGTGACAACACTTGCATTGACAAGACACACGGAGGAATTTGTTGAATCAGGAAACAGACACAGCACCCAAATATAATGTGAATATCACACCCTATAATCCACCCTATGGGTATGTGACCTGTGTCCTGGGGTAGATGCTAAGTGGTACATCCATCAGCACATGGTCACAATGCTGACTACTCCCTTAAATGTGACACAAGTACTGCATATGTGAAGGACATGCATATCAGAGGACATAATAACTTCTGATTCCCAGACTTCATCATACCAATAACTGCTTACAATGCACTCTTCTTCATGTACCTCCCAACACACCTTCTAGTAATGTGTAACTGAAGTGTACCACTTCTGTCACTGTGCACTGTCACACAGCTTATTGGCATACCTAAATATTATTTCTGGGGAATATACATGACTGTGCAAAACAACAATAGGTTCATAGGTGTTTACTAGGCTAGCAACCATAAGAAACTTTTTAAGCCTAGCCATGCATCCCAAATTTCTGACAAGTTCTGATACTCTTGATAAGTGTATGCAGGGGCTTGGGAGATGAAATATTTACAAGCAGAAGCCTGGGAGATGAACCATTTAGAGGTTGCTTGTGTCCATTAGAGACATAGGTGCAAAACCAGGGATGAATTTCCTCTTTAAAAAACAAAGCGCAATAAAAGACTTCATCAGAAAAAACTCTTACATATAGTGTTCACTATTTAAATAAACCATGTTTCAATCAAGAGCCACATTCACTTGATCAATAAGACAATTAAGAATTTCTTAAGGTAGAATCATACCAAGCCATACAAAAATATCATTCGAACATTCATTAAAATACATTGGCCAACAGTTAAATTTCTGTACATCCTTTGATAAAAAAATAAACAAAATCAAGTTTAAACAGCCATATGTATAAACAGCATATACAAAATGTATAAATAGCATGTACAAAATATAAATAATATGTATGTGTGTGATAAAAAATATATTTATATGAAAAATAGTATACACTTTGTTTCTAACTACTGCCACTGTTAATTCTGAACATTCTATCCTTTAGAAAGCACTTGATATTAATTTCCTGTTCCTCATCCAGTTGTCCAAGTTGCACTTGAATTGGGTTAGAGAGGCACTCTGCTTCACATGGATGGGGAGCCTGTTCCAGAGATGGGGTAGTCTCTGGGATATATACCTGTATCTCCAGCAGGTCTTATTTATATCACAGGCAAGGTTTAAGTCTTTAGAACAGGTTGTTCTGGTGCTGTTTGTTTTGTGGATATGCAGCAGGTCCATCAGAGTAACTCTGTATGCCAGGTATAGATCTCACCTCAAAAGCCTGGAGGAGACAGAATATAGGAATAGGGCCTTGAGGCGGTCTGCATAAGACATTTTACTTATGTCCTGTATTCTTTTAGTGTGGAACCTCTGTGGACATTCCAGTTGTTGGAGATGCCTGGTTAGGTACATGCTAAAGGGGGGCATTGTACTCAATGATAAGTCTGGTGACTGCAGAATACAGTGGAATAATGACTTCTTTGGACCTAGATGACATACCTTTGTTTATAAGTTGCACAACATAGAATGATTTCCTCACTAATGTAGACACGTGATGGTCAAAGTCTAGATTACTGTCTATGTGTGCCCATAACTACTGGGTCAACTCTAAGGGGTGTGTTGTCAGTATGATAGTTACCAGAGGTGGATGATTTCCTGACAGATACTATTATGCATTTCTTCTCATTTAGTTTTAGTCCATGGATCTGACACCAATTGTTTGCCTGTGTCAGCAATTCCTGGAGAACATTTGTGTTGGTGTGGGAATCAATGACAGCTCCTAATTTGCAGTCATCTGCAAATGTAGTCATCCAGAGCCCATTGACATTGGTCTTGACTTCAGAGAAGTAAGTGCCTAAAAGGAGTGGTCCAAGGACAGATCCCTGAGGGACTCCACTTGTTACTGACCTATTTGTAGAGGTGGACTCCCCAATTCTAACTTCATGGGTCCTGTCTGTGAGGCAGTTGGCTATCCACTGGGTGATACATGGGTTTGTACCTAACCTCTTGAGTATGTCAACAATGCCAGAGTGGGGCATTGGGTCCAGGTGAAGGTAGGCAGTGCAAACCATTTTTCCCTCATTCATCACTTTGGTGACCTTCTCAAAGAAGTCCACCAGGTTGAGTAGGCATGTCCTGCCCTTGGTTGGGTCCAGTGTCTGAAGGTTTACCATATCACTATTGATCATTTCCATGATAATTCTTTCCATGAATTTACATATAAGTCTAGTGAAACGTATGGGTCTGTAGTTTTCAGGGTGTGTAGATGGGCCACCTTTGTGCAGAGGGATGACTATTGCTTTTCTTCTTTCATGAGGCACGAAGCCTGTTTGGAGGCTACAGTTAAGTAACAATTCCAGACGTCCTGAATGGTCATGGTTCATGCTATTTAGACAGCATCCTATTATATTATCTGGGCCCATTGATGCAGTGTTTTTAAGAGTTGTTACATGTTTGCTACCTGTTCAGTTTATAGACACACTGCATAAATATGTGTTTGACAACATTAATATCATGTATATCATATGTGAAAGTGTGAATTGTGCCATAGATATATGCTATGCACACAAGGCAACTAGTCTGCATTGACCATATTGTCACATACAGATATAGCAGTGTCCCTCCTAACACCTTCTGCAGATATTGCAGTACCAGGACAGTGTGCGTGGTTACCCTCATAGAGTATGGATGTATCATAATAGTTCTCAAGTGTGTGTGTGTGTGTGTGTGTGTGTGTGTGTGTGTGTGTGTGTGTGTGTGTGTGTGTGTGTGTGTGTGTGTGTGTGTGTGTGTGTCTGTGTACATATGTGTGCATGCTAATCTGTTATCACTCCACATCACATATGTTACATCAGAGACATGTGATTAATGGTGGTATTATTCTGATATTGGCCATGATTGTGGTTGGTTCTTGTAATGTTTGCCATGATCCCATACCTGTGGCCACCTTGCTGGCGACCTCTGCTGAGAGTACACATATTCAAGTATATCATTTTGCACAGATTCCAAATGTGTACTTAACTCCAATTGTATATCAGATCCCTGATAAATGCCCACTGCATTATTCATACAAAGATGCTTATCTCACACAGACATCCTCCCATTGTTATGTCACCTTGTGTGACAGTCACAGACAACACATTTTCACTGTATAGTCTGTGCTGTACTATATAGATATGTGCTTGGTGTTACTGCTACAACCATCTTCCATTGACATGCCCTCCTCTGTTGTCCATGTTGAGTTTCACCTGTACTCTTTCCCTGTGTCCATTCCTACAATTCATGTGTGCGTCCCTATTCTATATATACACTTCCCTGTGTGATCATTTTACATGGCAGTCCCATGTTCTGTTACAGATCATTAACACAGCTTCAGTACAGAATACCAGGAATGGGATATCACAGTACTGTGCACTGTAGGTACACTGTCCTATACTGTGTTTGGACTATATACTTCATATTAATACCTCTCAGCTGTCCAGATATTCCCAGGATGTCCAGATGTCTTCCTTAACAAATGTGTGGCTTTCTGCCATATAACTGAAATAATCTCAGAACTGATGTGACTCAATATTACACACATTTGAGTGCATACCTCTCACGTTTCCTGATCTGTACAGAATGTCCAGGTTTTTGTCTCACATTTGTGATCTTTTCCTCATAACATTTTTTTTCCTTGTAAAATATTGGCATGTCATTGTATAGTGCAGTCAGAAATTGATGACTGACATTTGAGATTCAAACTTCATGGTTTTCATACAGTTCACACTAACGTACAACCTATATATTCTATCAACTTCCCAAGTTTGTCAGTGCAATATTAAAAATCTGTCCCTATTTCTGGCCCTTTATCCCCTCATTATTATGGCTTTGTCCACGTTTGTCGCTGTACGAGGTTGTGAGTATTACATTCTAATACATCTATAATCCTAATCTAATACATCATATCTATGTGACATTTATGCCAAATATGTCCCTATTACTGGTTATTTATCTCACTGAGTTGGCCTCTGTGCAGATGTGTTGCACTAACAGAATGAAAGCTATTCGTAAAATCCCTAGTGATCTTTCTGGCATTGTGGGCAAATCCACACACCATAGATGCTCTTCCTTGCACAGAATTGCTGTCCACATTTGCTGACAAGGTTTTGCTACATGTAAAGCCCTGGTGATCAATGTGGCATTCTGCACAAATCTGCACACTGTAGATGCTCTCCTTTACATGGAATTGCCATCCACAGTTGCTTATGAGGTTTTCCAGCCAGTAACACTGTTGTGAGCCATGAAAAGCAGCTTAGACTCACTGCCCATCATTAATATGCATTGGGCCCTACACAAAGCCTGCATAGAGTTTATTGAATCCCGCAGACCAGCATTCTTATTTCAGCTTAGACTTCCCTCCCTGCCCCTACATATCTGCAATGTGCTAGAGGGTGAAATTTCCTCTGAGGAAGTAATCAAGGTAATGGGGGGAGAAGCAGAATGGGTTAATCCTGGATTTGTAAACATTTAAATGTACATTTGCTCCAAAGTCAACATACTCATTTAAACAGATAATTAAACTGGGAAGTACTTCACCATTTCCTAATCAATCTACTACACATATTTTCTCTGAAAGGAATAAACAAACCCAATTACAAGGTATAATTAATTAACACATTTTTGCTGACCCACTGCAGTTGTAAAATGTGAAAGAATTTTAGCTGCTAGGCTAGAAAATAGTGGAGACAATAACATTCATTAGCATGTCCTGACCAAGTTAGTTTTCCAAAGTGCTGATGTAATGCCGTCCATATGAGCAAAATAATCAATGTTCTGAATACTAACTCACAAATCTAAGAAAGGTCTAAGGGTCTTATGGATTTTTTGGCCTATGCAGAATTCTGTTAAGGATTAGTGTTATCAGTTTAACTCCATTCTTATCACAAACCACCTGCTTTCTTGTATCTTGACTTCCCTTTTAGATTATGAAATAAAGCAGATGATATAACAAACTTACTAACGAGTCTCCAAAATGTAAATGTCTATAGTACCATAACCCTTCCTTCTACCACTCAAGTCTGTCATGCCAGTCATGAGTTGCCTTCACTGCACTATACTCCACTATGTCATTACATAGTCTATGATTATAACAGACCTGTTGAGTATCCACTACGAAAAGTAGTGATATGAATCTTTCAGCACTGCAGAATATTGTGTACATGAAGGAGAATTTTCTAAATCTTTCCAGTAGAAACTAAAATCCAGCAATATGTGTAGATGGGTCTATATCAACATCACGAAAGTTTACTTACCCAAACACCTAAACGCCGACACATATTCCGCGAACAGCAAATACACCGAACGCCCTAAACTGCAAAATTCAAATACTCGAAATGTCATAGTTGTCCCATCCCACTGCCCGCTACATGCTACTTACACAAACAAACTAAATAAACCACGACCAAAACCCTATTTCTAACCCTAAACTAAACCCTACTTCTAATCCTACACAAAATTTTTCATATACTACCAAGTATGCACTTATATTAACCCGCACACTAACACTAATGTCCTTACGGAGCTATACTGCAGAAGGGCCAACCATGACGAATCGACGTTTCAGATTTCATGCTTCAGGACGATCAATGTTTTCGCAGTTCGATGAAGACGTGTCGGCGTTTAGGTGTTCAGGTAAGTAAACATTCGTGTTTTTAATATAGACCCATGTAGATTACCTGATAGCTTATTTAAAGGGTTCTGAGATTAAGGGAAATATTAAGTGGGGTATGGGACAATCCTGTTTATTGTGCCCTGTAGTTTCCTTCTAGCAGGTATGTACATCTCTTTGAAAAAACAGAAAACTCTAAAATATGCTTGTTATGCAGTTCACATCTTTACCATAAAGCAAACTTAGATAACCCTCACAAAGAAAAAAACATTTCCATTGAATCAAAAGTTTCTTGTTGTTCACAATAACCACCATCCCTGAAAGTTATTGACTTCTGCTGCACTATTGGACAAAAAGAGTGTCAGTTAGCTGTCACTGGTGCCTCATAAATGCTTTGCAAAACCATCTTTGACAGAGCTAGTTAAACTTGGCAGGATGCTGTCTAATGTTTATGTCATGATAGCCATATAAATCCCCGAATTCATTGTACCTATTCCAGTTGCATGGTATGAAGCATGGACTGTTTGCCAAGGTAGTGAAATGGTACAGGGTAGCACATTTCAAGGAAAGGGACAATCTTTACTTTTGTATTTGTGTTATCTTACATAAAAACTGAGAAAAAAAGCATTACTTTGGCGCTAAACATATGATATGCCTAGTAGAAAAAGTAATTACACACAATAAATGCAATATCTTCTGCTAGCATTGCAAAATATTTATATTCTGCATATAAAAAGTGATGAGTATAATATTAAAGAGGCTTTTTCAAGAAACTTTATGTTAGTTTCTGGTGTTCTACTGAAGTAGTTAAATGTAAAGTTATAATGAGGGCATTTATCAATAGTGTTCATAGGTTCATAGGTAGGTACTAGGCTATTGGCCCTAGGGCCTATATAAGCCTAGCCAAACAGTACCCTGGCTTTTGCCACCCTAGTAAATTATTTTCCTGTGCCTCTGTCAAGCAGAGCCACAGAAGTGATCCCCGGGGTGAATTTCCTATCTCCCATATATTTATCAAGATTTTTCTTGAAGAGTGCTAATGAGGAGCTTTGTTTGATACAGATAGGTAGTTTGTTCCAGAGTATGGGAAGTCTCTGGGACAGGAATCTATCCCTCCAGCATGTTCTGTTTACTTTGGTGACAAGGTTTAGGTCCCTAGAGCATGTAGCTCAGAGGGATTGGGATTTCTTTAAGTGGAGAATGTCCAACAACTCTGAGTTTGACATAGCTTTATATATTAGGCACAGATCGTCTCTGAGTAGGCGATATGCGACAGAGTAAAGCTGGAGTTTTTTGAGATGGTCTGCGTAGAGCATCTATTTGAGGCTGGAAATCCTCTTTGTGAGATATTTCTGTGGCCTTTCCAGTTGTTGTAGATGTCTTGTGAGGTACATACCAAAAGGGGCATTGTACTCTATAATGGGTCTAATGAGTAATGAGTAGAGGGGAACAATGACCTCTTTTTTCCTGGATGAGAAACCTTTTGTGATGAGGTGTGCCACGTAGAAGGATTCCTTGACTAGTGTGGCAATGTGATTATCAAAGGAGGGACTACTGTCCACCTGTGTCCCAAGGTCTCTTATCACACTTTCGGTGTTAAGTAGACTACCGCCTATGTGGTAGTTCATGGGTACAGAGTTTTTACTAAAAGGGATGACAATGCACTTTTTGGCATTGAGCTTGAGGCCATGGCTTTGATACCAGGCATCTGTCTCAGAGAGGCCCTTTTGTAGGATTTCCACATCGTTAGGAGTTTTGATTATGGCTCCTAGTTTGCAGTCATCTGCAAACTTTGTTAGCCAAAGACCTTCTGCGTTAGCCTGTACTTCAGAGAAGTAGATACCAAACAGGACAGGACCTAGAACTGAACCCTGTGGTACTCCATTTGTCACTGGTCTGAAGTTGGATTTAGTCTGCTACTTTCACAGTGTGGGTTCTATCAGTGAGCCAGTTGGCAACCCATCTTCTGAAATAGGGATTTATACCTAGTTTAGTGAGTTTATCTATAATTCCAGAGTGGAGGATGGTGTTGAAAGCCCTGGCGAGATCTAGGTAGGCTATGTGAACCACCTTACCCTCATCTACAGCTTTGGTGACCGCTTCAAATAAGTCTATCAGGTTTAGGAGACATGATCTGCATTTTACAAACCCGAACTGGGTAGGGTCCAGAGTTTGGAGATTATCAATGTCATTGTTTATAAGTTCCACAATGATACATTCCATAGCCTTGCAGACCAGGCTCATCAGGCTAATGGGGGGGGGGTAGTTTCTGGGATCCGTGGTGGCTCCCCCTTTGTGGAGTGGGATAACTGTTGCTGTGCACCATTCAGTGGGCACAAAGCCTGAGGTGAGGCTATGACTGATCATGGTACTTAGGTGGGGTGCCAGTTCGTTCTGTAGTTCACGTAGAACGCAGCCTGGGATGTTGTCAGATCCCATGGATGCTGTGTTCTTGGGTTTGGAGAGTGTGTTTTTTACCTGTGCAGCCATGATTACAGGAACTTTGCATTCTCCCGGTATAGAGATGGACCCTTTAGGGGGTGAGAGAGGGGTAAAGTTAGCACTGAACCTATCTACCAGGATGTTGGCAATATCAGTTGGTTCTGTATATTTAGTGCCATTGTGCTGTAACTCAGACCAGATCTGAGTGTTGCCATTGAGATTCTTGACATAGCTATAGAATGCTTTGTGGTTGTCTTTAGAATCAGTGTCGATTTTGTTTTCATAACTAGCTTTGGAGGATTTTATGAGGGATCTCAGCTTCTTACTGAGGCTGACCAGGGAGTTCCTCCAATCATGGGATTTTACTCTTTTTAGCAACAGCTTCTTTCTTCTGTTGTAGAGTTTGTTTATGACAGGGCACCACCAGATTGGCTTCCTTTTTTTGGAGGACAGCATCTTGGTTCTATTAGGGATTGCACAATCCATGCACTCATGTAAGTGCTTATAAAGTGCATTTGTATAGGATTCAGCAGTCGTACCTCTATTATCTGTCAGAATGGGTGCCGTGAAGTTTGCCACTTCTGTCTTAAGAAGCGTGAAGTTGACTTTGGAGAAATCTTTTAAGGTGGTTTACTTAATGGGGGGTGGGGGTGAGGATGTGGATGTCTAGGATGATTAGCTTGTGGTCGGATCTGACCAACAAGGAATTGACCTCTGGTGTGAAACACCAATTGCCCATGTTGGTAATAACCAGGTCTAGGATATTGCTGCCCCTGGTGGGGGTGTGGATAGGTTGATCCAAGGCGTTGGAATTTATGAATTCCAGAAAATGTTGAGCACAAGAGTTGGTACATGAGTAGGTTTCCCAGTTAATGGTGGGGTAGTTGAAATTGCCCATTATTAGGGTGTTAGGTTGTACCCTAATATTTTCCAGTGTATCAAGAAATGAGGAATGGGAATCCTGAGGCATGGTGGGGGATCTGTAGCAAGCTGCTATTTGGATTGCGGTCTTTCCCAGAGTTAGTTGCACTTGGATAATCTCAGATGCATTATGCTGAGCAACTAGCCTGGAGGTGTGGATATCCTTAATGAATATGGGCATGCCTCCGCCTTTAGTGTTTCGGTCCAGGTTAGGTGGCCAAAAGGTGTGGTATGAATTATAGCCTGGTAATGCAGGGGTACTTTCTGGAACCTTGAACCAGGTCTCTGTCACTGTACAGATCGATGTTCTCCATTTTTAGGAATGCCTCGAGTGAGTGCATTTTGTGGTTTAGACTTCTAGTATTAAGTAGCATTATCCTCAGATTTTGCTTGCTTGTACCTCTTACAGTGGTGAATTTGTCATCTGAACCTTGCCTAAAAAAGGCACTATAGGGGTGGCAAGAGCCTTAGCCAGTATCCAGAATCCCAAGGGCGACAGGTGCCCATGGTCTGGCAAAACATTGTGGTTTGTCGATCATGTCATCCCAGGCAGACAGATACTGGATCCCTTTAGAATGACACCAGAAGCTTAGCCAAGTGTTGAAATCATTAATTTTGTTCTTGTACTGTGGTATCATTCTGGGTGATGGCAGGATGCTACTCAGGGCTAGGGTCATACCTGCCTAGGCTACAAGATTGGACAGCTCCTTCATGGCTCTTTTCATGTAGTCCAGGGAGGTATGTCTCAGGTCATTCACACCAACATTACAACAGTATGTAGTACAGTTGACTACATTTCTCAGAATCTTCATCTTCAAGTCCCACTTCATGAAGTACAGAACTGCCATTGTGCATTTTATTGATGGTGCCTGAGATTGCAGGTCACTGCATTCTGAAAAAATTCAGGGACAAAGCAAACACGCTTGCATCTGAAGGGTGAAAGCTCCCAGACTGAGCCTTTAATTGGTCATTGTTTAATCGGTATTCTTCCCCAGTAAACAAATTTAAGTAAGTAAAGGCAATTACACTCATGGTGTAGTTTTTTTTTTTAAACTGGCTTTTTTGTAAGTTACGGTAAACATATATAGACAATTGACAATGCATACATATTTAGGCAAGGTTCAAATGACAAATTCACCACCGTAACAGCAACAGGCAAGCACAAATCTGAGGGTAATGCTACTCAGTGCTAGAAGTCTAAATCTCAAAATGCACTCCCTTGAGGCACTCCTTAAAATGGAGAACATCGATATCTGTGCAGTGACTGAGACCTGGTTTAAGACTCCAGAGAGCACCCCTGCATTACCAGGCTATAACTCATACCACACTTTTGGGACATCTAACCTGGACCAGAACACCAAAGGCGGAGGTGTGTCCATATTCATTAAGGATATTCACACCTCCAGACTAGTTGTTCAGCACAATGTATCCGAGGTTATCCAAGTGCAACTAACTCTGGGCAAAACTGCAATCCAAATTGTTGCTTGATACAGATCTCCCACCATGCCCCAGGATTCCCACTCCTCTTTTCTTGATATACTGGAAAATATTAGGGTTCAACCAAGCACCCTAATAATGGGCGATTTCAACTACCCCATCATTAACTGGGAAAACTACTCATGTACCAACTCCTTCACTCAATGCTTTCTGAAATTCATAAATTCAAATGCCCTGGATCAGCTTATCCACAACCCCTAGAGGCAACAATATCCTAGACCTAGCCATTACCAACATGAGTGACCGGTGTTCCACACCTGAAGTCAACTCCTCGTTGGTCAGATCTGACCATATGCTAATCACCCTAGATATCCACATCCCGCCCCACCCCTCCATTAAGGAAACCATGGTAAAGAATTTCTCTAAAGCCAACTTCATGCTTCTTAAGACAGAAGTGGTGAACTTCATGACACCCATGCAGATGGACAATACAGTTACGACTGCTGAATCCTACACAAATGCACTCTTTAAGCACTTACATGAGTGCATGGATTGTGCTATCCCAGACAGAACCAAGACACTACCCTCCAAAAAAAGGAAGCCAATCTGGTGCTCCCCTGCCATAAACAAATTCTACAACAGAAGGAATAAACTGTTGCAAAAGAGAATAAAATCCCATGAGTGGAGTAGCTCCCTGGTCAGCCTCAGTAAGAAGCTGAGATCCCTTATAAGATCCTCCAAAGCTAGCTATGAAAACAAAATCACCACTGATTCTAGGGACAACCACAATGCATTCTATAGCTATGTGAAGAATCTCAATGGCAACACCCAGATCTGCTCTGAGTTACAGCACAATCTGGTGCACCCCTGCCATAAACAAATTCTACAACAGAAGGAATAAACTGTTGCAAAAGAGAATAAAATCCCATGAGTGGAGTAGCTCCCTGGTCAGCCTCAGTAAGAAGCTGAGATCCCTTATAAGATCCTCCAAAGCTAGCTATGAAAACAAAATCACCACTGATTCTAGGGACAACCACAATGCATTCTATAGCTATGTGAAGAATCTCAATGGCAACACCCAGATCTGCTCTGAGTTACAGCACAACGGCACAAAAATTACAGAACCAACTGATATTGCCATCATCCTGTCAGATAGCTTCAGTGCTAACTTTACCCCCCTCTCACCCCCTAAAGGGCCCATATCTATACAGGAAGAATGCAGAGTCCCTGTAACCACAACTACGCAGGTAAAAGCTGCACTCTCTAAAGCCAAAAACACAGCATCATGGGACCGGACAACATCCCAGGTTGTGTTTTACACAAACTTCAGAACGGACTGGCTCCCCACCTAAGCACCATGTTCAATAATAGCCTCACATGAGTCTTTGTGCCCACTAAATGGTGCACAGCAACAGTTATCACACTCCACAAAGGGGGAGCCACCACTGATCCCAGGAACTATCGCCCTATTAGCCTGACGAGCCTGGTTTGTAAGGCCATGGAATGTATCATGAGGGAACTCATAAGCAAAGACATTGGTAACCTCCAAACTTTGGACCCCACCCAGTTCAGGTTTGTGAAAAGCAGATCATGCCTCCTGAACATGATCAACTTCTTTGAGGCAGTCACCAAAGCCATAGACAAGGGTAATGTGGCTCACACAGCCTATCCTGACCTCGCCAAGGCTTTCAACACCATCCCCCATTCTGGAATTATAGCTAAACTCACTAAACTAGATATAAATCCCTACATCACAAGATGGGTTGCCAAATGGCTCACTGACAGAACCCACACTGTAAAAGTTGCAGACTCCAAATCTGACTTCAAACCAGTGACAAGTGGAGTACCACAGGGTTCAGTCCTGGGACTTCTCCTGTTTGGTATCTACTTCTCTGAAGTAAAGGCTAACACAGAAGGCCTTCAGCTAATGAAGTTTGCAGATTACTGCAAACTAAGAGTCATAGTCAAGTTCCCAAATGATGTGGACACCCTACAGAAGGGCCTCACTGAGACAGATTCCTGGTGTCAGAGCTATGGCCTCAAGCGCAATGCCAAAAAGAGCATTGTAAGCCTCTTTGGTAAAAACTCTGTACCCATGAACTACCACATAGGCAGCAGTCTACTTAACATCGAATATGTGATAAGAGACCTTGGGATCCAGGTGGACAGTAGTCTCTCCTTTGATAATCACATCACCACAGTAGTCAGGAAATCCTTCTACATGGCACACATCATCACAAAAGGGTTCTCATCCAGGAAAAAGAGGTCATTGTTCCCCTCTACTCGACACTCATTAGACCCATTATAGAATACAATGCCCCTTTTCGAATGTACCTCACAAGACATCTGCAGCAGATAGAAAGGCCAAGTACCTCACAAAGAGGATTACTGGCCTCAAAAAGATGCCCTACACTGGCCGTCTCAAAAATCTCCAGCTTTACTCCGTAGCATATCACCTACTCCGAGGTGATCTCTGCCTAACATATAAAGCTATGTCAAACCCAGATCTGTTGGATATGCTACATCTAAAGAAATCCCAATCCCTCCAAACTACATGCTCTAGGGACCTAAACCTTGTCACCACAATAAACAGGACATGCTGTAGGGATAGATTCCTGTCCCAGAGACTTCCCATACTCTGGAACAAGCTACCCATCTATGTCAAGCAAAGTTCCTCATTAGCACTCTTCAAGAAAAATCTTGGCATTTGAATCAGTCGCCAGTGCTGTGGATGAGGGTAAGGCAGTCCACACAGCCTATCTGGACCTTGACAAGGCCTTCGACACTATCCCCCACTCTGGAATCATAAATAAACTTACTAAGCTGGGCATTAATCCCTACATCAACTCAATGGGTTGCCAACTAGCTTATTGAAAGAACCCACATTGTAAAAGTAGCCGACTCCAAATCCAGCTCCAAACAAGTGACAAGTGGAGTACCTCAAGGTTCAGTCCTGGGACCGCTCTTGTTTGGCATCTACTTCTCTGAAGTACAGGCCAACACTAAGGGACTCTGGCTATCCAAGGTCACAGATGACTGCAAACTGGGAGCCATTATTGAATCCCCAAATGATGTGGATATTCTAGAAAAGGGCCTCACAGAAACAGATGCTTGGTGCCAGAGCCATGGGCTCAAGCTCAGTGCCAAGAAATGTATAGTTATCCCCTTTGGGAAAAAACATGTGCCCATGAATTGCCACATAGGTGGCAGTACACTAAACACCGAAAGTGTGATAAGAGACTTAGGGACACAGGTAGACAGTGGTCTCACCTTCGATAACCACACCGCCAAACAGTCAGGAAATCCTTCTATGTGGAACACCTCATCACTAAGGGCTTTTCACCCAAAAAAAAGGAGGTAATTGTCCCACTGTACTCATCCCTCATTAGACCCATTATTGAATACAATGCCCCATTTGGTATGTACCTCTCAAGACATCTGCAACAACTGGAAAGGCCACAGAAATACCTCACTAAAAGAATCACAGGCCTAAAGCAGATGCCCTATGCTGATCATCTAAAAATAACTCCAGCTATACTCTGTCACATATCATCTACTCAGAGGCAATCTCTGCTTAACATACAAGGCATGTCAAACCCAGAGCTGCTGGACATGCTACAATTAAAGAAATCCCAATCCCTTAGAGCCACATGCTCCAGGGATTTAAACCTTGTCATCACAATGAACAAAACATGCTGGAGGGATAGGTTCCTGACCCAGAGACTCCCCAGACTCTGGAATAGACTGCCCATACATATCAAGCAGAGTGCCTCTTTGGCCCACTTCAAAAGGAACCTTGACGATTGGATGGGAGATAGGAAATTCACCCTGGGGATCATGTCAGTTGCCTTGCTAGACAGGGGTCCAGGGAAGTAAACATTGTGGGAAGAAATAGCCAGGGAATTGTTATGGCTAGTCTTGTATAGGTCCTAGGGCCGATAGCCTAGTACCAACCTATGAAGCTATGAACCTATGATGAGTGGATGGGAAAGAAGAAATACACCCCGAGGATCACTTCTGTGGCTCTGCTCAACAGGGGCACAGGAAAATAACTTTCTTGGGTGGCATAAGTCAGGGAACCTTGTTGGCTAGGCTTACTTAGGCCCTTGGGCCAATAGCCTAGTATCTACCTATGAACCTATGAATCATATATATATATATATATATATATATATATATATATATATATATATACAGACACACCACACACATAGATAGATAGATAGCTAGATAGATAGATAGATAGATAGATAGATAGATAGATAGATAGACAGATAGATACACAGGGAGCAATCAACAGATGACATGAACGCTGTATTTTTTTCACCGTTATTAAGTTGTGCCCACATTTCCAACTCACACTTTCTCATAGTCAGGCTATCCCTCATGAAATGTGTCACTGTCTTTGTGAATTGCTGTCTGATGTGATATTTTGGGCTGAATGTAAAATCGTAATCTCTTGAGCAGACTTATGGATAGTTAGAATGTGTTAAAATGGCCCAGATATGACTGCTTACAGAAATATTTGTTATAAACATTAAACTATATACTTAAATATTGATACAATTTTAAATTCAAATTTTATTTTATTTTACTTGATTTGTTAAAAAGGTAAATGAGCTAGCCTTTTGTAGATTTTTCAGCATGATCTGGATCACAAGGGCAAAGGTAAATTCATATATGTATACTTTTGGAAGGACAACAGACTACCTGTCGAAAACCCACACAGACATTGAGGAAACATCAAAAACAACACAGAAGCTATGGCTTGCAGCCAGAGCAGAACTTAGGACATCACTTGTGAGAAAGAGATCTAACCACTTAGCTATCCTGCAGCACAACTGACAATACATACCCCAATTTGATATCTCAGCACCTTTAAAGTGATGATATTTCTCTACCTGCCAAAAATGGTTCTGCAGAGGGTACTGCTGGTGTTATGTGAAGGTACTGAAATGTGACTCAGCAGTGAAAGAGGTTTATAAATGTGAAAATGACAAACTTCTTCCATTTCCCTTTGTAATATGCCAAGAGAAAAGGTTAAAAAGAAACCGGACATGTTTATTTTCTTTTCTACGCAACACTGATGATGTAGCCATCTGCTAGTGCCTGATGTAGATGTTTTAACAAAAGACAGACTAAAAATTATTTTAAGGAAAACTCCACTTTCTTTTATAGACCTAATCAACCCTTAGTCTGATTTTCTTCCTACAATATAGTTTCAGAATTGTGCAGGTACCAAAAAACAGCTTGTACTTTTATAAAACGCTCATTTACTTGCCTTGGAATCAAAGGAAGTGAAAGCCCACCAACTATGTTAAGCTTAATTCTCATACACTTTGCAGAGGAATTCATCTTCACCTGCATGCTGTACCACAGACACAAAGAAATCTGTAGTTTATCCTGTCAGTTACTGTTGACAATCTTAGATGGGCAATTAGTCCTACTGATGTCAGGAGCTCAGCAACAGCCATAAAAAATAAAAATAAAATAAAAGACAAAGAGTTGAGAAACTGTCTTCCACTGTCTTTATTGCAGAGTGGAAGAGAAACAGTATCAGTGCACCTAGTTAATAGGGTTACCACATGTATCTCTTTCTGCAGAGTAGTCCTGATGTGTGCATTTCTGTCCTGCGTTAGGGCTGGAGGGCATAGAATGGTTAATGTGGTGATATTTACAAGAAAAAGTATCTTCTGACTTTTTCCTAGATGACACACAAAGTCTATGATACTACAATCATCTTAATATCATATAAAGTAGTATAAACAACCAACATTATATATCACAGAGTCTTTTCTCTTGGTAATAAGATGGAAATGATTATTTTTCATTTGATGATGGCATAGTTTGTCCTGCATAATCTCAAGATGCAGTAAGACTGTTCCACTTTGGGCATCTAAAAGATGACAACCCTAATAGCTGACTAGATATTTTGTATACTGATCTACTTATAAGTGTTATTTGCTGTAAAGCAACAATTTTATACAAAACTTTAGACTTACATACAAAACTACTGATGTCATGCTCAAAGATCATGATTTTGATGAAGTAGTAAGTGTGTTGTAATATAAATCAATGTATAACAATCCAACAAAAGAGTAAAAATGTAATGAGTGAAGACATTTGTGCCTTAGTTTAAAAAAAATATCCTAACACAAATTCAAAAATAGAGTGCCGTACTTTTTTGTAATATGTTTTTAAAATAGTTTTGAGCAAAAATAGCAAGCATGTTAGCACATTTCTCCAACATTTATTTATTTAATTTATTTATTTATTTATGTATTTATTTATTGCATTTGTTTACCGGGGAAGTCCACTGGGCCTTGGAGAGCCCATTTTCAGTGGAGGCCCAGGGAGAAACGCTCCACATACAAATTATACAGAACATATAGTTTCAGTTACATAAATGTTTAGAAGCTTATACAGTAATAATAATAGGCATGATTTTAAGATAACACAGTATAGTGTACATGTCAGAGTTAACACTGTATTAACAATAAGTAGCTGGGAAATGGATTGATGAGGAGAATAGCAGTGCAAAAGACAGGGAGGAATAGGTTCAGGATTGGTAGTAAGGTAGGTATATAGAGAGAGGGTGGGTATCAAGAATTTGGTAGGCAACAGGGATAGGCACGTCTGGGATGGTTAAGAGTACTGGTTGGTTAGATAGAGGTGGAATGCATGTATGAGAAAGAAGTAGGAGAAGAGAAAAGAGGGCTACAGTCAGGGTAGCAATGTCTGGAGAGAGTTATTTTTGGCATGGGCAAAGCCGGCAAGAGGAGAGATGTTGTCTAAGAGACCTTTTAAATAGGGCAGGGCTACAGTTGGGGTGGGGGTTATAGAGGATGGGAGGGAGTTATAGAGTTTGTAAACAGTAAAGGAGTAGAGCATTTTGCCAGCTGTTAGTAGGGGTTTGTCTACTTTGAGCAAGGTTTTATTTTCTGATCTAAGGGGTCTACTTGGCTGGTATAAGGTCAGCAGAGAGGAGAGAGAGAGGGGCATGATGCGGGTTTGTATATTAATTTGCATGCAGTAGTTAAGTGTAGGAAGTTGAGGTAGAGTGGTAGTTCTAGCCAGTTTAGATGCTTTAAAGAGGAGCAGTGGTGTGTTGAGGATCTAGCATTTGTTGTGAATCTGGCACCCTTATTGTAACATGTATCTAGCCTGGTTTTGAGGGATGAGTAGATATTTGTAAGAATAGGGGCACCATATAGCAGGGATGGAAGTAGAAAGGCTGAGGCTAGTGCCTTTTTTGCACTATGGTTAAGTTAATTGTTATGCCTGTAGAGAGTGCCTAGTTTCTGATGTGTTTTTTTGATATTGTTGAGAATGTGGAGGTCAAATGTGAGGTTTTCATCAATGATGACTCCTAGCAGTTTGGTGTTAGAGATGGTTTCGATGGTGGTATTATTCAGGGAGCAGATAGAGAATTCAGTCCTATTTAGAAGGGTTGTTTTTTGGGAGTGAATAGAATAATTTTTGTCTTGTTTGGGTTGAGAGCAAGGTGGTTGTTTGACATCCAGTTTTCAGTGGATGTAAAAGCTTGTTGGGTTAGTAGTTGTAGCTCAGAAGGGGTTTTAGCAGAGTAGATGATTGTAGAGTCATCTGCATTTTGGATCACAGTGCTATGAATGAGGGAGCTATGGAAGTCATTTATAAATATGTTGAATAACAGGGGGCCCAGTATGGAACCTTGGAGTACACCTGTTGTGATGTTGAGGAAGTGAGAACAAGATTGTTGCCACTTTGTTGATTGATATCTGTCAGAGAGATAGTTTGAGGACCAGTTTAGGGTTGGAGGGGAGACACCTAGGTTGTTGAGTTTAAAGAGCAGAAGAGGGTGAGATATGTCGAAGGCTTTTGAAAGGTCAAGAAAAAGACTGGAGAAGGTTTGATTGGTAAGATACGATCACGTTAATATGCCATCCTTTTGTCAGCCAGTTTTGAAAAACAAAAATGTTAACATTTTATAAGAAGCACCTAAAGTTATTTTAATGCATTAAAATATCTCAGAAAACAAAGATAACATTTTTTTTTATGTTCAAAGGTACAGTTTTCCTTTAAAGGTGATAGTGTGCACTTTTACATTGGGCCAAGATTAATAGACAAAACAGGCATCTGCCAAAGCCATTTATAGCCTTAAATAAAGTAATCATTTGAAAGATGTATGATATCCATGTTTTCCTCCATCTGGAGTAGGTCTTAATTTTTTTATTGATAACTATCAAACTGATACCTGCTTTCTGTTTCGCTTTGCTTTTCTACGTATCTGTTTGTTTTGTAGGGGCCAAGGTCATAATAATAGGTTGGGGGTGCAGGAAGGATGTATGTCTCCAGCCTCACAGCACAGTCCATGTTTTCTTTCAACAATCTAAAATTTAAATTCTGGCTTCTGATGTGATACTAGTAACCACACTGTAGTTGCCAATAAGTCAATGTAACCAACAGTAAACACACCAGACTCCTCTAGCAAACCACTAAAGCAGAAAGGACTGATGTCAAGTAACCACAGCCGCATAAATCATTCAAAAATATTTAATCTTAGTGCTATCCCCTTCAAATAAAAGGCATCATCAGAGAGCTGATGTGGTACCCCTTGCTACACTGAGAATGTAACAAGAAGACATCACAAATGCAGCTGGCAAGATGAAACTAAAATGAAATAAAGAAGAGGAAAAATGCAGACATAACAATGCAAGATTATATCTTCTCTGCACATCTCTTTAACAATGAAGCACAGTTCAGAATGTCATGGTTCCAAATGGGAGCCCATGCTCCATCTGATATCTCAGACTAAGGTTTGCCAGTATACAATAGCACTACTTTGCTAACAGGCTGTTTCTAATGTTTTTCCACTCAAATGATATAGTCTTAAATGCTAGTCTCCAGAGACATTTCTAAATGCTATTTTTTTTGTCACACCTCTACTTCCATAGTGCTAAGTTGTAAACAATTTGTTTTAATGCCCCATATAGTGTATGTCTGTTTGCTATAAAGTAAAATACAAAATATTTTTGCTTCAGTTGCCCCTCTCCCCCATGCCACAGCTCATGTCGAGGAGACACAGTTTGCTTATTTCAGAATACCACTTACTGTCACAGTATAAGGACAGTATGGGTATTCTGTATGATAAAATACAATAAGATTCAGACAGAATATTACAGATTTAAACAGAAAGGAAATGCTAAATGTTACATCCTATAATTATTTTAAAATGTATTTATTTTAAAATGTTATTTAAAACACTATTATTTTTATTGTAAAATACTATTTATCCATTGGTTTAAATTCACCTCTTCTTAACCATTCCTGTGTCGGATCCTGATTGACCTTAGGTTGTTCCAGGAGTTTTCTATACTTGCAGCTATATTTATGCCTTCTCCACATTTCCTGTCTTTTCATCTGATCCTTCACCTCATATTCTTTCTTCCATTTTTGGTACATTTGGTTACTGCCTGATTTTTGTCTACTTCTGGTGTGATTTCCATTCCCGCTTGACACTGATATGCTTCTTCTAAACTAAGCAGGTAAGTCATGCTAGATTTGTTCTCTTCATGTTTTAAAACTTTCACTATGTTTGGGTCTTGTGAGGTCAACAGATATGTATGCAGTCCTAGAGTTGCAGAACTATACATGTAATCAATTTCAAGAAGGCCCGCAGCTGTTTTGGAGCAGGGAATATATAATCTTGGTGTAGACAGATTTTTATAAATTGACAAGCATGGAGCATTTTTCTTGTTTTTCTGTCCAACTGACCCAATACCTTTAGGGGCCAGTCAACTACCCCAAAACTGTAAGTTAGAACAGGAAGAGCAAATTGGTTTATAGCCTGGACTTTCTTCCTTGATATTGGGTCTGTTTTCAGTATTAATTTTACTCTTCTAAATGTTACTATGTTTTATTTGCATTCGTTCATGTTTTATTGTCAATCCAGCATCAGTTTCCAAATATTTATATACTCCTTCCTGCTCAATTTCCTTTGTATTGCATCCTGTCCTAGGTTTCCTGCTTTAAATGTTTTCTTTTGCACATTTATCAAAACCAAATGACATTCTATCATCCGAGAAAGTTTTGACCACTTGCAGTTGTGCATTCAGCTCCTCATCTGATGAGCTGTACAATTTTAATTCATTCACAAAAAGAAGATGAGAGGTCTTTACACTTTGCCTTTTTCTGGGAACCAAATTATAACCATGACCTAATCTGCTAAGTAAACATCTTAGTGGCTTAAGGGCAAGACAAAAGAGCAGCAGTGACAGAGTCACCCTGGAAGATCCTGCTTCAAATTTTTATCCCTGGAATAATAATTTGCCCTTTATCATGACTTAGTTGCAGAGTGGTTTGCCACTGTTTCACTGTCACTATAATGTAATTGATCAATGTAGGGTGTATCTTATACATCTGTAAGAACTACTTTATCCATGAATGTGGGATGCTGTGAAATGTTTTTTTTTCTAATCTATTCATGCTATCCTTAGATTCTAACCCTTTTCACAATTCTCCATTATAACTGTTTAACAGCAAATGTAGTTATTTGCCATTTGTTTACCGGAAAAGTCTGACTGGGACAAAAAGTGCCCCTTTTCACTGGAGGCCCAGGGAGAAAAGCTCCACGTTACAAAATGTAAAGACAAAATAAACAAAACATAAGCTGCATAGACGTAATAATTACAGTTATAGTAAAACTACCAAGGGGAGACAGAGTACAGAGAGTACAAACATAGTCACTTTCATTTTGGGATGGGAACAGGGATATATCCATGATTTGTTTAAGTATTCCTTTAGTGAGGATTTACAGGATGAAAGATTAGTTACTGTTCTGATGTTAAGAGGTAGGAGGTTCCAAGCTTTAGCAACAGAGTAGGAGTAGAGACTTTGGCTGGAAGAGGTGGATGGTTTGGAGATGGTGAGAAGCTGTTTGTTTCTGGACCTGAGATTTATGTTTGGGATGTGCAGGTCAAGTAAATGACTGATTGTAGGACAATATAAAGGCTTGTGAATACTATTATGTGCAGTTTGTTAGTTGGATGTAGGAGAGAAGGCTGGGAAGTTCAAGCTAGTTGATGGACTGTAGAGTATTGCAGTGGTGTGCTGAGTGTTTAGCATTCAATGTAAATTATGTGATTCTGTTACAGCAGCTTTCTAACTTGGCTTTTAGAGAGGTTTGTAGGTTGTTCAGAATTTTGACTTTGTAAAGTAGAGAAGGTAGGAAGTATGATGTGGCTAGCGTGATTTTAGAAGGAGTATTCAGAAAATGCTTATTCCTATATAATAAGCCACATTTATGGTGCATTTTCTTAATGCTACTTTGAACATGTAGGTTAAAATTTGGTTTAGAGAACAATTTCAATTTTGGTTTTATTTAAAACAATATTTTGAATGACGTTTTGTCAGGGGTGAGTGATTTGGAAGTGAAAAGGAGGAGCTTGGTGTTGTTTGGGTTGAGTATGAGTTGAGATGAAGTGAACCATGTTTTGACTGAGGTGAAAGCATGCTGTGTTTTTAGCTGGAGTTGTCTTAGAGTAGGAAAGGAGCAGATGATGGTGGAGTCATTTGCATAATGAATAAGAGTACCTTGCCCAGAGGCTGTATGCAGGTCAATGATAAATATATTAAAGAGTAGAGGTCCAATAATAGATCCTTGTAGGATACCTATTGTGTTAGGCAGCAATGGTGAGGTAGCCCCTTGCCTTTTTACTGACTGCTGTCTGTTAGTGAGGTAGCTGCAAAACCATTTAATAGTGGGGGATGAGATGCCAAGGGAGAGTTTAGAGAGAAGTCCAGAGTGAGGGACCATATCAAAAGCTTTAGAGAGGTCAAGAAATAAAGCTGATACCAGTTTGCCAGAGTTTTTTGTGTTATTTACATTATCGGTGAAAGACAAGAGGGCTGTGGATGTACTTTGGCCAGGTCAGAAGCCATGGTGGGTATTGGAGATCAGGCTATTATGTAAGAGGTATTGCTGTAGTTGATGGTGAATACATTTTTCAAGAATTTTGAAAAGGGGGAGAGTAAGGCTTTGGTAAGAAATCTGTTAGTTCACTTCAACTGCCACCTTTATGCAGTCGGATTGTGTCTGGAACATGGGATTCTGCTATGGATCTGTTAATAAGAATACTGAAAGGATAGGCTATGGTGTCAGCAGCAAGATTTAGGTATTCTGGGAGAGATTATCTACAGGTGATGAGCATGATTTACGCCTGAGTAGTAGTTTTCTGATGAGAGATGTAGGGACATGTTGGAAGAAAAAAGGGGAGGGGTTGAAAGTGGAAGATAGTGAAGATGGTTAACGTGATTTACAGTCCAGTATGTTTGGTGGAGTGCTGGGGGAAATTGGTTTCAGAGAGTCAGTTTGTGAGGGTGGGGATGTGCAGCAAGGGTTGAGGGTGAGTTTAGTTATGCATTCTTTGAAGTAATTATTAAACTTGATAGCAGTTTGTTGTGGTATATTTTTCTGGATAGGGGTTGGGGTTCTTTCTAGTTCCTGAGTTGAGGAGGGATGAGATGGAAGCCCAGAATTTCGGGGGGTTATGTTTGTAAATGTCTTGAGAAGTAGTGTGGAATAGCTTTTCGTCATAGATGATTTTTTCTAACTCGGTTACAAACTTGTCTATATAGTTGCACATCATTGTCATTTTTGTTCTTATTCTATTTGCTCCATGCTTGATTTCTCTCTTTCATAAGTAGTTTGCATGATTTGGTTAGCCAAGGGAGGATTATGTTTAATATGTTTTGTTTGAAATGGGGCAAGATAATTTAAAATAGTTAAGAACAATGTGTTGAATTGCACAACAGCTTCATTAAGGGGAAGAAATTAAAGGAAGGCCTGGTTTATACTGTTTAATGTTTGAATGAAACTATCCTGGGTGAATTTTGTAAGGTTGCAGGTGGATTTAAATGTATGGTCTTTGTGTAATTGTATGAGAGCCCTACCTGGATAAGCTGCTGAATGGTTACTTAAAGGAGAACCACACCCACAAACTCAAAAAACATGTTTATTTCATCATGGTTCGGAGTTTCCTACATTTAACACCACTTTCAGACTATTTACAGTTTTTTAAATATTTTTATACATAATTTCTGAGACTGACCACAGCGGGTCTGGCATCTTGGAGTAATTCTGATTGTTTAGTCTGCCTCTAAATATCCCACAACGCAGTGCTTGTCTGTAAAAAAATGCATCATGCAGGCCTCTTTCTTCCTAAAGCTCCTGTCACTACATTGATTTTTACATGCATACACTGCTGTCTTTCAGCCAGTTAGTTTTAAGTGACATTTCATGCCATTCAATGATTACTTAAAGAACAAACAGTGCAAATGCCACAGAACAGAATTTTAAAGTGCTTTTTATTGCATCTTCTTTTTAGGCACAGTGGTGCAGCGGTAGTGTTGTCACCTCACAGCAAGAGGTTCTCCAGTTCGATTCATGGCTGGAGTGCCTCCTGTGCGGAGTCTGCATATCCGCCCTGCATTCATGTGGGTTTCTTCCAGATGCTCCAGTTTCCTCCCACATTACAAAGACATGTCTGGAGTGTTTCTCCCCGGACATCCACTGAAAATTGGCTTCATTCCAAATCGGACTTTCCCGGTTAACAAATGTCAGATGATAATAATAAAATAAGAATAGCTAAACTGCATCTCCCATCCCCTTCACACCTAACTTCCCTAACTGCCAAAGTGCTAAGGGTAATTTGAACTGTTACCTGCTGTGATTGACAGCTCACAGCAGGAGACCTGACTCATGTACTGTTGTGGTGATTTCAGTCTGGGGAGGGAATTGATCAGAAAACTACCTGTGTTCAGTGGCATTGATGACATTAGTGAATTGGAGACTGCAGCAAGCTTTTCCAGGGCAGGATAAAAGTTTTTTGAAAGTGAAACCACCACAGTACAGTAAGGTACTGTTCTAGTGGGGAGAAACAGTCAATTTAAAGTATTTTAAATGCTGTATTGTTGTTTGTTCATAGCAGGGACAGTACATAGGAAGAAAAAGGACAGAGAACATGAGCATTTAATAACATAATCCCATTGTTGTCTTTTAAAGAATCTGAGAGTGTACCAAATGAATAGTAATTAGGAGAGTCAGAGACTACTATCCAGTCTAGGATGGATTGTTGTTCATTAGTTTTGCTATGTCTTGTAGAGAATTGATGTGTTGGGTGAAGCCAAAAAGATTTATGCTATTGGTCGGGTTGCTTGAGGAGAGAAGCTGCCAGTCTATATTAACATCACTTAGTGATTCATTATGGATAGAGTTTGAAACCTAAGCTAATATTTCATCAAGAACTGGAATGTTGTGACCTGGAGGTATGTATACAGCAATAAAGCATAAATGTTTAGATGTATTAATTTTAAGGAAAGAAATGAGAATTTCTGCATTAGAATAAAATTAGGAATGCTGCCTGAAAAGGGGGTAACTATAATTGTTTGAATAAGATAAGGCAATTTTGCCTCCTTTCTTGTTGGTTCTGTCTCATCTAATTATGTCATAAACTGGAGGGAAGATTTCAGTATCTTTCATTTTAGGGGTCAGCCGGGTTACTGTGGCAGCAAGGAAATTGGGTTTATAGTGGTTAATCCGGGCGTAGAAGTTAGAGAGTTTATTTCTTATGCTTCTGAGGTTGGTGGTTATTATGTTTAGAGTTTTAGGCTGTTGTTTGCAGATGACAGTGTGTGTGGGACTTCAGTTTGGGGAGATGTCTGGGCATTGAGTGATAATAGTAAAGGATGGAGTTAGTATTTTGGGGGAGCAATATGGGATGATGATTACTTTTGATATGTAATTTGTGCCGCATTTAATTATTTTAGGTTTATAGTATAGGATGGTGGAAGTGTAAAACAAGCTAGGGGAGATGTTGGGGTAAGCAGGGGGAAACAAGGAGATGAGTGATAAGGTAATGGTATTAGAGTTGTGAGAGGTATATTCCAAAGGAGGTTTGCATGTGAAGGGATAAAGGAAGAGGTGAAAGAGGATAGTAAAGAAAAAGTAGGATGACATGACTTAGCTGTAAAGAGATTGACTAAGATGGATGGGGAGGAATTGTAGAAGGATAATAGTAGATGCAGAAAGGAAGAAAATTAAATTAAGTGGTTAGTGAGCTATGAGGTAATGTTGTGCAAGTAACTGTTTAGAGTGAAGAGATTTGGTTGGACTATGATGTAATGGATGGGAACTTAGAGTAGGAGGTATGATAGGGCCGTGCTGCAGGGGGTCAGGACTGAGTAAGCAATAATGCCCGACAGGGTGTGTATTAATATGTAATTAATGCCCGCCCAGAGGTGTTATGAGGCCCAACACTGTAGGCGGAGGGACTCTGCATTCCTGGAAGGGCATTAATTACACATTAACACACACCCTGGAGGGGATTATTGTGTTCAAAGAATGGGATCTCTGTAAAATTGTTGTGTTTTCCTTATTTTTTTAAGCAGTATATTATTTTTCTTTTGTATATTTTTGATGTAAAATAGTTCCTCTGCCTAATGTTTCAAACTTTCTGTAGTATATGTTAATAGTGTTGGAGGAAACATTTTACATAAAAAATACATAAAAATATAGTACTTATAAACAAAAATAAGTAAAAAAAACACAACAATCTTACAGACAGCCCATTCTCCCTCTCATACACAGTCATTTCTGCTTTCATACACACATTCACTCACAACATCGCGCTCTCTCTCTCTCTCTCTCTCTCTCTTGATCACTCTCTCAGTCTCTCTCTCTCTCTCACACACACACACACACACACACATATACACACACACACACACACACACACACACACACACACACACACACACACACACACAGTCTTCTCTGCTTTCATACATGCACTCACTCACACAAGATCTCACACACACACACACACACACACACACACACACACACACACACACACACACACACACACAGTTTTCTCTGCTTTCATACATGCACTCACTCACACAAAACCGCTCTCTATCTCTCTCTCACACAGACAGTCTCCTCTGCTTTCACTCATAGAGAGGGCTGAATGGAGTGGGAAGGCACACAGCTGGGAGTGCTAAAAAAAGGCACTCTTTGAAAACCAAGGTACGAATGTGAATTATAGAGAGGATTGCAGTTGACAGTACTTTGTAACAGCGGAGTCTACTTCGGTTATCCTTATGTCCTAAATAAAAAGAAAGGTATATAATAATAACAGAGAAGATAGTGTTTTAACAGGTAAGTTGTTTTAGGCACAGCAGTCCCAAAACTAGAAGATAACCCAATTAATCAGTGTTGCACTGCTCTTCTTCTGCTATATAGAAAGAGGAGAAAAGGCAAAAGCGACCATCAAGGTGTGTGTGTGTGTGCATGCTGGGTTAGCACCTGTACAAAGATCAAGTTATAGTTAAGTACAGATCTTGTGAGTTTATTTGCAAGTTGTTATTTAGTACAGAAAAGTTCAAATTTAAAGCATAGTTTAGGGTACATGCAAGCAAGGGTATGAGGGGTATAGAATGATTTCAGGGAGTCTTTCAGATAGATTTGGAAAGTTATCACAGAAAAGTACAGAGGGATAGATGGTTAAAAGAGCATGGAAGTGAAAAAATATGGATAGGGAGGGTAGAAAGAGTTAGTAGGAAATGTACTAGAATAGGAACAGTGTTGAACAGGTAATGTAAATCAGTTTAAAAGATACACTGTTGAGCAATTTTTATCTTATAAACCATTGAAAAATACTTGCTACAGCAGATAAATGTAAGCAAGCTGTTATCATTCATAAGATTCAAACAGAGATAAGCAATGTGCTTACACCTATTGACAAATACTGGTGGCAAATAGTAACAGAAATGGCAGTAAAGCAGCTTATACAATTATAGATATATGGTGGTCCTGCTCAGAACATGACATTACAACAGAGAGTTATTAGTATAGGAATCGGACTACAATGCCATTTGGTAGGTAGACGCTGTTGCCTAAGTTCAGCAGCAGCATGAGATCCACACAACAAAATAGCTTGTGTATGAGTCCTATCATACTACTATTACATTTCAGCAAAAAAAGTTCTAATTTAGTAATCCAAGAAATGTAACACTAGAATATATAAAGATAGTGTGGAGTAAGCTAAAGATAGGCTGTAAGTTGCACTGCAA
The DNA here is from genome assembly GCF_019279795.1 of Protopterus annectens. Taxonomy (NCBI): domain Eukaryota; kingdom Metazoa; phylum Chordata; order Ceratodontiformes; family Protopteridae; genus Protopterus; species Protopterus annectens. Next base: position 477,630,627 of record NC_056726.1, read on the forward strand.
ATTAGAATTAAAATGTATAATGTTGACATGGGGACAGGAACTCTGCAATACGCCATCACTAAACACATTTGAGATGGAGCATATGGAAGCAGTGACTACAGTTATATTAGCCCATCATGACTAATTATCCAACAAACTACTAATATGACCCAAAATTCTGTACTTTTAGAGAGGGCTGTTTGCATCAACGATTGTACTAAACAGCAGCAGTAAACGCAATCCCATTATGAGAAATGACACCAAGCTATTGACTGTAGGATAAGCAGCTTGGTACACCAAATACTGAAGAGGAAATAAATACTAATATGGGGTCCAAAAAGCAGAGAGAAACACAAGAATAGCATTCTTAAAAAACAGCTGTACAGAATGGATAGAAATCACTATACCTGCAGTTCAAATAGCTTTTGACCTAGAAAAAGCATATTTGTACAACAAGCATAGAAATTAGACAAACAAGTTAAAAATAAATGTAAAAAGACAATCATAGAAAATTAAGGTACTAGTAGTACTGGAAGCATAAATTAACATACTAGTAGTACAGGAAGCAAATGGCCGTGGTGGTGCAGCAGTTAATGTTGTCGCCTCACAGCAAGAGGTTCTCTGGTTCAATTCTTGGCTGGAGCACCTTCTGTGTGGAGTCTGCATGTCCTCCCTGCAGTCAAGTGAACTTTAAAGACATGCAGGTCCGTGAGTGTGGTTGTGCCTTTTGTGAAGGTTGGGCACCGGCCTTGCAACTCGACACTGTAAAAATCCTCTGCCAATCAAGAGCTGGCCGGTGATCCGCTGTGGTGACCCCTAACTGGGAAAAGTCAAAAGAAAGAGTACAGGAAGCAAATACAGTGGATACTTGCACAATAGTGCTGACTAGTGTGCACACACCTGTAATGGTATGGCAAGGGGAAACAACCATGTAGGGGAAAGGAAAGAATAAATATGGTGAATCCACCTAACAGATGATTTTAAGGAACAAAGGATGATGGGAGCATTACAAAAGAGATGGCGGAGAATGCAACTGCCTTGTTTTTTGTTTTGTCCAAGCAAATGAGAAACCGTATATTGAGGAGATGTATTTGAGTGACTAGATGTACTGAAAATATATTTAATAATTTAGGGTGCATGCAAGCAGTTATACAGTCTTAATTTTTGCCAGCGGCTGCCTCATTTTTTTTCATCCACGCAAACAAAAAGCAATATCTTGAGACGTATTTGAATAACTAGATGTACTGAAAATAAGGCTGACTAGCATGCACACAACCATAATGATACAGCAAAGGGGAAACACCCATACTAGGGAGGGGAAGGCAAGAGTAAAGATCCAATGATCGTTTGTTCCATATCACTTTCTTTTATCACCCTTTGGTGCTATTTCTTGATGAGTTCTGATTTAATTGACTATAATCTCTACTGGCATCAATTCCAGTATATAGTTTATACATGTAGTTTTTATGATAGCTTGTAGGTTCAGTCTTAAGGAGGAGTATCATTTTTCCTGTTGTTAACCAGTTTGGTGTCTATTTGGAATGCACATATAACTAGTTCTTACTCGGGGCTGAATCTTCATGTAAAGATGGTAATGCTTTTAACCAGAAGTTAGGTATTGCATCTGGGCTTGGGGTTTTCCAGCTAGAAGCTTTCCTTAAATTTGTTTCAATTTCTCTGGCTGTTACTTCATCCCATTTCATATCCTGTACATTTAAATCTGTTGTTTCTTTTACTTCTTCTATACATTCAGCATTGTTATTATGTTCCACAGGGTCTTCAAAGATATTTCTCCAAAATGTGGCTATTTCTTCTTTTTTAGTGGTACTTCTATTCTTTTGCCTTCTTTCCATCTATCCATCAATGAATTGCTTAATTTTCACTTTTCCTTTATATTTATCTGTGTATCTTCTAAGTTTTTTTTCTACTTGTGCTGATATCTTTAGTTTATTATTTGCAATAGCGCAAGATAGACCCTGATCTGTTACAATACTGCTCATTGCTTTTATCAAGTCTATCTTTCTGAGTATTTTTGTTGATCTGTTCCCTCTTCTGTACTCTTCTAACAGTGACACTTCTTGTCTTAATTGCTTATTCAGTACTTCCATGATGGCATTTGATTTCTTCCATTCCTTTCCTTTGTTGCCCTGTGTTTTTGTGGTAAGACTTTATCTGTTATTAATTTAGCTGCAGAGAAATATATCCTGTTTACTTCTGTTATATCACATACATTTATGTGAACAATCTTGATTACTGTGTTCTTTTGTTTTATCAAACTTCTAACATTTTGGGTCTTATTAACTTTCTGTAATCTATTTCATTCATTGATCTTAATATGTCTAACCATCTCTATTAAATCAACCAACTCTTCCCTTAGATCATTTTCTTCTAAACTACAGGCACATTCTTCATTCTCCCTTTCCTGGGGACATTGTACAGAAAATTCCAGAACATTTTTCTGTGCTATATTCTTTTCATCTTCATCCTGTGTCATTTATTGATCTTTCATATTGGAACTCACTGGCCTATCACTCCACAACTTTGACTTTGTCAGAGTTGCCACCATTTCCTGCTCCTTCCCTTGCTGTGCAACTCCAGCTGAACTTCTGTGTTGGTTTCCTCCTGAAGGCTCCAAAGTATCTTCATGTGGCAACTGATCAGATGCTTCTCATTCCACTGGTTTCTGCTTAATTTGTGGCCTCATTGTTTTATCATGTTGTGATGTTACCAATGTTGGACTTTTTACAGTAAACTCTTTACTTCAGAAGTAATCCATAAGTTCAGTTTCTGTTTCTTTAACTTCTCCATTACAAGTCCACTTTTCTACTTTCCCCCTTTGTTTTCTTATTATTTGTACTGTAAAGCTTTTCATGTCCAGATGTCTTTGCCTGTATTTCTCTTCAAATATCTTTGGTGCTGCTTTTTTTATTGATTAGTTTTACCTTCTCCTTCGTATAAATTTTGCAACATATTAAATCTCTTTTTCTTTCCAATGTCCATATTTCTTCTTTAGATGTCTCACACTCCCCTTTTTGTCCTTACTTTGGGGATTCATTGTTTCAACAAGCTGCAACGTAACCTGTATTGGATTTTCTGCACTAACTTATTCACCTTGCAGGTATTCCATAACTTCATCTTCTGTTTGTTTATCTTCTACTTTACTAATCTTATGTTCTCCATTCTCCCTTTGTGATCTTATTTTTTTTTGTTTGAATTCTGAAATTTTCCAGATCCCTTTGCCTGTATTTCTATTCAAATATCATTGGATGTACTTTTTTGTATTGATTAGTCTGGCTTTCCTCTTTGAATAAATATTGCACCATATCAGATCTGTCTTTCTTTCCCATGTCCATGTTTCTTTTTTATATCTTTCAATGTATATTTTCACACCTTCTCATTCATTTCTTTTTCCAAATGACCTAAGGTTTCTTGGTCTATATTTTTTCTTTACTCTGTTGTATTAATGAACACAGATTTGCATTTGAAACTTTTGACAATTTTTTTTGTGCAGGTATTTTTCTTTCCTATATTTTCTCTCTTAATGTTTTTATATATTTTCTATCCAGAAATTCTGGCCTTCTTGCATAATAGTAACAATACACTATTTCATTCTTATCCCCAGTAGTCCACTCTGTCATCTTTATGGCTCTTTTTTGCCTGTCAGTTTTTGTGCGTTTGTGGACTACTACAGTACTTGTTGTACAATGGCGGTGACCAACCTCCCCCGAGCCTGGCCTAACCCCATTGTAGGAATGTTTCTGTATCTTGAGGATTCCACACTGTCATTTTTTTTCCAGTCCTGGCACAAGTCTGCCTATTCGGATTGGGCACTTTTTTATTCTGGGAGTTGTGCACCCAATTGTCTTTTTTAACCTACTTCTGTCTATGATATATGCTATATAAAATGCATTCTTTTGATAACATTAGTGTCATCATGGTGAGATTTTGTAAAATCTGGGTCGACCCAATGAAAGTACTCACCAAGACTTGAGGATGAATGTATTTCCAGCATTATCTCTCATCACGTGGGTCCAAAGGGAAGGAATGATGATGATACAGGTACTTAGATATATATATATATATAGTTGCTGGACTTATGCATGTACCTTCATGTACAACTATTGTAAAATGTATCTATTATGCATACTTGTTTTCCAACTTTTCTGTTATTTCATTGGACTTAATGACCTTATCCTCACTAATACTGAAATAAACATTCCTCCTCTTGTTGGAAAAGCAATGCTGGTACAGTCACTTTGCCAAAAGTCTTTTAGTAACTTATTACTTCTTGAATTTATTGTTGATAGCAGAGGATTTTACTCTACATGTTCTAATATGCATAACTTCTGTTATGTACTGCACTGGATTTTTAGATACCAAGTATCAGGAAAAGTGTTCCACAAACACTGTGGTTCTATAACTCTCCTACTTTATTCTGAAAAACCCTGGTTACTGAATCACTAAATTGTTTACCATCAGATGGTGAGCAATAAAGTAGTTAAGCAGTTTACTTTAAGTTTCTGGCTCTAGTAAGAACATTTCTACTTGTCTAGCTCTGTTGCTATGAGCAAAAGTCTGTCAGATGGGTACAATATTTTAAAGTTTTATGTTTGGAACTGTTTATTTCAGTGCTTTACTAAAAAAGAAAGGGAAAAAAAAAGTTCTGTTTCTACTGCAAGTCATACATATTTAGGTGTGATTTGAACTTGCAGGATCTGTCTTTGAATCTAAGACACTCTCAGTTTTTTTGTAAAAAGTGAGAAACATATAGAGGGTAGTGTTAGCCTGCTCATACTTTTATCTGAAATTATCCTTCAAAAAGTCTGCAAACATTTGTATGCATGGTCTAGTTTTATACAAGTTGTTTCAACTGATGATGGCTGAAATGCATGATTTATTTTTCATGCAGCCAATTTAAATGTTGCTTGATACTGGCATGTTAAGACAACTGTGCAAATCCTGATAGTTTATGGTTTTGTGCTTATTGCTTCTGCTTAGCTAACCAAAGTGTTAATTCCATCTACTGAGAATAGTTCTGAGTGAATGAATAACACCGATAGCCTCTTCCCACTTTTGAGGATTCGGTACATAAAATCTGAATGTCACTCCAGTAAATAGCATTTGTTATTTACTCTGTGGGTGGAAATGAATTTCTTGTCCTAACACCTGGTTCAGTGTTATACGCCATTTCTGCTGATGGGCTTCAGGTGTGCAAACACTTGAAATTGGCTGCACTGTGGATTTTTTCTAATTTGCCTACCAAGGATTACTTACGTATCCCCCTCTCAGACACACAGGCACAAAAACGTGCCCACTCTTCTTTATTATGGATGACAGGTTGTAGACAGATATTGTTTGGCCAGGGAAGCCAGATATCAGGATTTTGCAATGTTAGATTTCAGTGGTCTGTTACCTGACTAGGGAAAACAGGCTTCAGAAAAAGCATCAAATAAGACCGATCTCCTCAGCATAACAGTCTCCATCTTTTTTCCTGAAGCAGCCGGGGTCTTGAGCTGATATAATTATCATTGACAACATGATCATAAAGTGATTAACTGGCTAAGTGCAGGCCTTGGGCATTGGTGAGAGCAACATAGTAATTCATCTTGCACTGTCAGTATTTCCACGTGTTTCTGAGCAGAACACATTATTTTAAAACTACCTGCCGGCACCGATGTACCTCAATGAAAAAAAAATGAAAAAAAGTGTTCCTCTTCTAAGCACATATTTGTTGTAATTTGAACTTTGGACTGACATTGTCTGAATCAAGTACAAATGAACTTTTGTTTTTAGAACATTGAAAAGGTGTTGCTTGATAGCCCTTACCTTTGGGTGAACTCAACCTACAGAAAGAGTGTTATTTTACATCTGCTTTGTTTAACAACTTTGCAGTTCTGTTTTTAATTTTGCTGCTATGCATACTATCTGTCTGCTATCTGCTAATAATGTGCATTTTCTTTTATAGATGGCTGCTTCTCTCTGAATTATTGGCAGGGCTTGAACCCCTTGTCCTGTAAGAAGATCTGAAACATGTAACACATGTCGATATGCTGCAGGCTTATATAATTATCCTTTGATACTCGCTAAAATTCTGATCTCTACTGCTCAGTAGTAGGTTCTGCATAGAAGATGTCTTCTTGTCTTCGGCAGCCATAGTATAGGGCAAGACTCATTGCTGTCCTAACCTTATTTGTCTCTTGTGTTTGCCTGCTGTATATTCCCCCTACAGTCTAAAGAGTTTTCTGGCATTCTTGAGTTGGGCTAATCTCTATCATCCCCGGCCCAACCTAACAGCTAGGTAGTAGTCACTCTGGATTCATATTTTCATATCATAAAAACCTAACTTGATTGGCTATAGCATCAAAATGCATAAATGCATACTGAAAACAGTCTTTTTCTTTTAACCATTTTTTTGAAAGCATAAAAAAAAGCACAGACATTCTGAAACTTATTTATTAATCCTTTATTCATTGGGTTAGTCCCTGTAGGCTAGTAGCCTCTTTTTCAGGGGTGATCCAAGGTGGTATTTATAATACTAGGGAAAATTTGGCCAAGGCATTTCCTCTATTTTTTCAGTACGTGCCATGGGGTCTTTGACATCCACCTGAGCAACCATCAACTCAGGCAACTTGGGTCATGGTTTAACATCTCATCTGAAGGGTGATAGATTCAGGAGTGAAACACCCCCTTATGTTACATTGTAGTGTCAGTAATCATCTCCAAACTCCTCTTAAAAAATTGGAAAATGTAAAGTTGCAGCACAGAAAGAACTACAAAAGGACTTTAAAACTCTTTGGATCTGGCTGTACAATGACAAAGTATCTATAAACACATATAAGACTGGACACATAACCTTTGTAGCCTCTCACTCATTCATTACTCATTTAGAGGTGAAGAGCTTGCAAAAAAGGGTAGCGATGACTCGTGTTAAGTGAAGCAGCCCAATGAAGTGACAGCAAATTAGCTGGCTTTATGTTCATATTTTTAACCACCTTGATCTCTTTTATTGTGGTGTTTGTTACCTTTTTTACTTCAAGCTACCCAATGCTTGATTACTTTATCCTGATTCTTTTCCTGCCTTCCTTCACTGTTAATGCTAAGATATACAATGTGTTACCAATAATGTGTAACCACTGTTAATTGCCTGCCACCCTCATCTAGGTTTAGAAGCATGATTTTCTTTGTTTCTATATCTCTTTGTTCCGGGTACATATCACTTTGTTGAACTGTTAAAAGTTTGAATGTCATATGGTTGAACCCATATGACCAAAATTTCTGTACACTGCGGAATGGAAAGATTTCCCTTTCCTGCACTGTAGCGTAATCTCTGAGTTGGTATATTTAAATAGCGGGTGGTGGGTATGTGTGGGGGTGCAGTGGGGCTTGCCCCCCTTCTTAAAATGGTCAGGTAGGTTTTTTTTGTGTTGTTTATTTTTTTTTTACATTTTTGAATTGTTAAAAGTTTGATCATATGGGTTCGACCATATGACATTTGAACTTTTAACAATTCGATAACGTAATATGAACCCTTCCTTCCCTTCTTACTTAATGCTTGCATGTCAATACAACTGTTCCACTACAAAAAATGCATATATACATTCATAAATAAACAAATAAGTAAATACACACACACACACACACACACACACACACACACACACACACACACACACACACACACACACACACACACACACACATCTATCTATCTATCTATCTATCTATATATCTATCTATCTATTTATATTCCTTGATTTCCTCAGTAGCCCAAGACATGGGTTGGGTTTTGCATGGTGAGGCTAAAGAGGGTCCAGTAGACCCAGAAAATTAGGAGATTAGGTAGTGGCAGCTGATGGTCATTTGCAGGGAGGTAGTTAAGAAAAAAATGATGCTGGTTGATGTAGAGAAAGCCTTGGCTGTGGCCCAGGCATCTTGGGTTTGTTTACCAGCCCAGGTAAATGAAGGTGCTGCCATGGAGAATGGAATAATAACAAGGCTTGGCTACCTTGCCTGTCTTTTGGGGAAGGGTCAGTGAATGAATTACTGGTGAGCAGACAATTTTTGCAGCCCTGTGGAGGTTGGTGTTCTGAACTTTAGCTAGTCTAGGTAAGCAAGTGGGACCTAATGCTTGGCTGTGCATTGCAGGGTGGAATCATGCCCTGTGAGTCATATTTCCTGTCATGCAACGGTCTTTCAGGCAATATTAGCAGGTAGGGGGGAAGCCCTTCCAGTAACCTGACATACCAAACTGCTGCAAGCCATAGTCATTGGTCTCAGATCTAGTTTCCTTCTGAAGTTATCACTTGACAGTCTGTTCCCTGCCCAGTGGGGTTAATCTGTTAAGTGATCATCATAAGCCAAGGAGAAGACAGACTTAGGTGAGTCACATTAAAGTAGCAGACCATGAACATCTTGTTCATGGAAGTGAAAAATAGAAGAAAGAAAAATAAAGAAAGAAGGAAAGAAAGAAAGATGCTAGTTGATAACTCTATAGCCATCATCTAGCCCTCTCTCTGTAGATACAGACCCCGGTGTTGATAATTCTGTACCATCATCTATCTCTCTGTAGATACAGACCCTGGTGTTGATAACTCTGTACCATCATCTATCTCTCTGTAGATACAGACCCTAGTGTTGATAAACTCTGTACCGTCATCTATCTCTCTATAGCTATAGACCATGGTGTTGATAACTCTGTAGCTGTCATCTATCTCTCTGTAGATACAGCCCCTGACATTGATAACTCTGTACCGTCATCTATCTCTCTGTAGATATAGACCCTGGTGTTGATAACACTGTTGCTGTCATCTATCTCTCCATAGATACAGACCCTAGTGTTGATAACTCTGTACCATCATCTATCTCTCTGTGGATACAGACCCTGGTGTCGATAACTATGTAGCCATCATCTATCTCTCTGTAGATACAGACCCTGGTGTCGATAACTCTGTACCGTCATCTATCTCTCTGTAGATACAGACCCTGGTGTTGATAATTCTGTACCATCATCTATCTCTCTGTAGATACAGACCCTGGTGTTGATAACTCTGTAGCGTCATCTATTACTCTGTAGATACAGACCTTTGTGTTGATAACTCTGTTCCATCATATATCTCTCTGTAGATACAGACCCTGGTGTTGATAATTCTGTACCGTCATCTATCTCTCTGTAGATACAGACCCTGGTGTTGATAACTCTGTACCGTCATCTATCTCTCTGTAGATACAGACCCTGGTGTTGATAACTCTGTACCGTCATCTATCTCTCTGTAGATACAGACCCTGGTGTCGATAACTCTGTACCATCATCTATCTCTCTGTAGATACAGACCCCGGTGTTGATAATTCTGTACCGTCATCTATCTCTCTGTGGATACAGACCCTGGTGTCGATAACTCTGTACCATCATCTATCTCTCTGTAGATCCAGACCCTGGTGTTGATAATTCTGTACCGTCATCTATCTCTCTGTGGATACAGACCCTGGTGTTGATAACTCTGTACCGTCATCTATCTCTCTGTAGATACAGACCCTGGTGTTGATAACTCTGTACCATCATCTATCACTCTGTAGATACAGACCCTGGTGTTGATAACTCTGTACCATCATCTATCTCTCTGTAGATACAGACCCTGGTGTTGATAACTCTGTACCATCATCTATCTCTCTGTAGATACAGACCCTGGTGTTGATAACTCTGTAGCGTCATCTATCTCTCTGTAGATACAGCCCCTGGTACAGACATTTGATTCTTGACCTTGCTCTTATTTCCCACTCTGATTTACAACACAATTCTATCTTATTCATCTTCTTACCTCATTATGCTATGCCCTCTCCGAATACTCACATTCCAAATTAATTGACTTCAGTAGTCTCTCCTCTCCCTTCCTGAACACAAGCTTCCCTATATTAGTCTTCTGTCTTGTATGATCCTTGCATAATGCAGGTCGGGACTTGTGTGAAAAAAAACCTTTCATTTGGTTTTAGGGGTAGTTCAGAGCAGGGTCATGCTATTCAGGTCTGATTTGAGAGACTGAAAGGACTTTTTCTAAATGTGGGATGACAGTGTCTAGAGCTTTTCTATAACTGCAAATGGTGAATTACTGCCATTTTGTATTAATTTTTGTGTTCCCAATATTGTCAGGCAGTTTGCTTATAAATGTGGTGAATAGAAATATCCCAAGTACAGAGCCCTGTGAGACAAAATCACTAACTATCTGACTACCCATTTTGTGGATGAAGCCTGTTGCATTTTATTACCAAGGTACTGCCATTGCTATAACTGTAGAACTATTTGATAGAACATGCTGAGAGACGGATGCTTCGAGGGTTAGTAAATGCTTTTTTGTAACAGTTTGTTGAGTACATTTGACAATCCAGAAACTGTGCCAACATTTACAAGAGATGAGTTTACCTTGGATGTATTAGTCATGGTCAAGAAGAGCCGTGATAGTACCATCTCTGTGGCTACATCTATGCTGAGTGTGGGATATCTGATTATAATGTAAGCGGTAGATAAGACATTGTTGATAGCTACATTTTCTCATAGTATGTGATAGAAGAAGTACTGGTATTGGATGGTAGCAGGATGGTAGTTACTTAAGGATGTAGAGCAGCTACCTTTATGTAGAGAACCACAATGTACTTTTTCCAATAATGGGATACTTTTCCTTCTAAGATAATCTGTTTATTTGTGCAGTGAGTTAGAAGGTGTTAAATGGAACAGTAATCTTCACAGGAGAGACAAGTTCTATTTTCATCACTTCTGTATATTTGCTAACAATAGTAGCATTGTTCGTAAGCTCACAATTCTGTATAATATTATTGCTCCAAGCTCTGGAATTTACTGGAGAAAAATGGCAAAGGAACCACGTTATTGGGGGCAAATAACTAGAAAGAGAAAGGTAATACAGCAGGATGAGACCAAGAAGATGCTTGGATTGCAGGTTCAAGACTGCCTTCCCTATCGAGGACTGATATAATAGTACAGGCAAAGAGAAAGGGATAGAAAACTCATAAGTGAAAGACCTGCTATAAGAATCAATCAGGGGATGTGAGAAAATATTGGTAAGAGATACTGGAAAAGCAATGTACAAGGGAATAGGAGAACATATGCATGACTCCCAAGTATGCAACAAAGTCCACACGTTTTAAGATTTTTTTTTCTTGGAAGTGTTTCCATAGGTATTTTTATACCCCAAGTAGATGTCAAAGATTTTTTTCTCAGGTAGATAGAATGTGTTGGAGGTGTGATGGGGACAAAGATGTAACCAGGAATATGTCTTTTGAGAGTGTAATGAGTTGCCAGATTTTAAAAATTCCCTACAGAGTACTCTGTCAGAAAAATTGGGGAACCAAATGGATATAACTAAGAAATTATTCTTTTGAGCTGAGACACAGGAGATGAATTACCTAGACAAAGTGGAGCCTTACTAATTTTAATTCTGTTGCTTCCAAACTGAAAAATTGAAATTAAAGTCTAAACCAACTGTATTTGGTGTAAAATAATTGAAAGAAGTATCTTTAAAAAGAGAAGGAGCAAATTATGTAGAAAAATAAATGAAATCTGTGGGAGGAATACATGCAGAATAATGCTCAGAAGGAGGAGTGAGGTTCAAGGTAGGGCAGGAACTGAGCTATTTATGTAAAGTTGGCATGTACAGTTACCAAGATAAAAAAATATGTGATGTATAATGTATGTAAATGACAAAATGTCTATATGGTTTGTTTTGTTTTTGGTTAATGTATGTATTCCTATGTTTTAAGTGATCTTTTAATAACTAGGAATATAAAACCAGTATGTGTCCATGCAGCCAAACCATAATTAAGAAAAAGCAAAAAGCTCACTTAGTACTTCATAGGTTCATAGGTTCATAGGTAAGTACTAGGCTATCTGCCCAGGGGCATTTATAAGCCTAGCCACAGAGTGATGGCTTTCGCCTCCCCATTAGATTAGTAACCTGGGCCTCTGTCTAACAGGGCTCCTGAAGTGATCCCAGGGTAGAACGTATGATTACCCATCCACTCATCAAGATTTCTCTTGAAGAGGGTCAGAGAGGAGCTCCGTCGAATATGGAATGGGATTCTATTCCAAAGTGAGGGGAGTCGCTGGGACAGGAATCTATCCCTCCAGTATGTCCTGTTTATTGTTGTGCATAGGTTCAAGTCGCTAGAATGAGTGGTTCTAAGGGATCTCGTTTTTTTGAGGTGAAGCATGTCCATTAGTTCAGGGTCTGACATAGCTCTATAGGTCAGGCATAGGTCACCTCTGAGCAGACTGTAAGCGACTGAGAAGAGCTGGCGCTTTTTTAGTCGTGCTTCATATGGTAATTGTTTAAGGCCCTTAATCCTCTTAGTGAGGTACTTCTGTGGTCTTTCTAGTTGTTGCAGGTGTCTAGTGAGGTACATCCCAAATGGGGCATTGTACTCTATTATGGGCCTAATGAGTGAGGAGTAAAGGGGCACAATCACCTCCTTGGATCTAGATGAGAAACCCTTTGTGATCAGGTGTGCCACATAGAAGGATTTCCTGCCCATTTTGGCTATGTGGTTCTCAAAGGAGAAGATGCTATCTACTTGGGTACCCAGGTCCCTAATTACTTCTTCTGTACTTAGTGGATTCCCATCTATGTGGTAGTTTGTAGGTACTTTGTTTTTCCCAAATAGGATTACTATACATTTTTTGGCATTTAGCTTGAGGCCATGACTTTGACACCAGGTGTTTGTCTCTGAGAGACCCTTTTGCAGGATGTCTGTGTCAGCTAGAGAGTCAATTATTGCATCCAATTTACAGTCATCTGTGAACTTGGTTAGCCACAGTCCCTCCGCATTTGCCTGTACTTCGAAGAAAGATATACCGAACAGGAGGGGTCCCAGGACTAACCCCTATGGGACTCCGCTTGTGACTGGTTTAGAGTCAGACATGGCACCTGCCACTGTTACTGTGTGGGTTCTGTCTGAGAGCCATTTGGCAACCCATCTCATGACATGGGGGTTGATATTTAAGCTGGTGAGTTTGTCTATGATTCCTGAGTGTGGGATGGTGTCGAACACCTTAGCGAGGTCCAGATATGGTGTGTGGACCACCTTCCTTTTATCTGTGGCCTTGGTGACTGTTTCGAAGACGTTCAGGAGGCAAGGTCTGCCTTTAACAAAGGCAAACTGGATGGGTCCAGTGTCTGGAGGTTCCCAATGTCCCTGTTAATGAGTTCCATGACAATGCGTTCCATGGCTTTGCAGACCGAGCTAGTCAAGCTTATAGGGCGATAGTTCCCAGGGTCAGTTGTGGCACCACCTTTGTGGAGTGGTACGACTGTTGCTGTACGCCTTTCTTTGGGTACATAGCCTGTAGAGAGGCTGAGTTTGAATAGTGTTTTGAGATGGGGGGTTAGTTCATTTTGAAGCTCGTGTAAGACACAACCTGGGATACCATCTGTCAAATAAATTGTTAAAATCAGACTGTAAAAATCATTAGGCTTTTCAAAATGACAGTCAATAACACAGGAAGCTCAAGTTCAAATAACGTTTCTTTACTAATGTACATTAAAAACTATACAAAACAAGTATAGAGTTTTGACTAATTACATTCAGGAAATAAACTTCTTTAAATACACTATACATTCAAGCTTCATTACAGTCTACAATATTCTATTCATAAGAAAGTGCTGAGGTTATACTTTTTAAAAACTTTCCCATGAGAATAATACAGCCTTGCAAGGCACCTGGTCAATTACAATGTCTTTCTATAAATTTTGCTCTCCAAGGTTTCAGGTCTGTTCGAATACAATAGTCAGTTCATTTCTTAATCCTTTGTCTCTCTGGTCTGTACTCTATCTTGTGGAAGAAAGAAAGATATACATGCATACATATTTATTTCTCTCTAACCCAGCAGATAATAATTGCTGAAAGACATAAGCCTGCTGAGCTGGCTACTGCCAGGGTCAGAGGTTAACCACACTGCAGCTAAGCTTCAAGCAATTACATGCAAGATCATTTATACTGCCATATTGTTAAATAGAATCAAATGCATTACATATTATACTGTTTCTAAACTAGCACTACATATATGTTTAAGTACATATTTTTCTAACATTCTCCTCCTTTTAATGCTTTTATTCTATTCAGAAACATAAACAATATTGTTTCATTCCTAGCCTCTTCCTCTCTGGAACTTTTAACTAGACAAGTCATTTAATCTATACTTCAGAAAAGCATCATCTGAAATCAATCTTTCAATTTCAAAATCTTGGTAAAAGTTTCAATAACAAATATATCAACAAAATCTTTGATTAATCTTTTCATGCAGGGAATTCTACAGTAAACACATGCTCCTATTAGGAGTATACCCACACAAATAACAATTAAAATGTTCAATAGGATGGAACCCCACCCCAAACAGATTCTGGAAAAAGTCCGTCAGTGGGTTTTGGCCTGGTTTTGTCATGCTGATACTTGCTGAATTACCTCTAGGTGATTATTTGTCCAGTTCTCATTGCATTCAGTTCATCAGTCACCAATTTCATTACTTTGAGAAGTCTTGACAGCTTCCTCTCCTCAGAGAGATGAGAAGTCTTGAGCTTCCTCAGCTCCCAGATCGGTTGACTGCTCCATAGGCTGGTAGTATTCCTGCCCAGGATATAACACTGTTGCCCAAGTCCATATGAGTCAATTTATTTTTGTCTTTACTGAATTATGGTCTTTCCAACCAGCTTTGATCTTCCCAACTGGATTCACAGGTTTCTTAAATGGACCTTCAGAGAACCAGATAACCCAAAACAACTGCCGGACCAATTCTCAGGTAACCATTCATATGCCTTTTTCCCACAAATAAAATCATTACTTTGGTACCCTGCATGAAACATTTTCCTATCTTTAGTTAAGACTGGATTGTCACGTACTGCATTTAATGTAGTTTTCATTGAACTCAGATATGAATCATAGTTAGTATTACAAACAGTATCCCCACTTCTGACTTTAATGTAACATTTATAAGACATTGTTATATTACAATTACTCCAGCCCACCTGAGGGGTATTTTGTGTGACAGGTAAAAATAAAGCTATTTTGTCCTGTGATCTCACAGTTCCTGTATCAAAAAACAAATTTTCCCAAGTCTCATTTATCCCCAGAGGGACAGCAGACATTAACAGTCGATGCCAGTCTATAAACAGTTCATCACGTCTTCTCACTTTCACTGTGTGGTTGAGTGCAGGAAAAACCACAATAAGAGAAAAATTGTCACACTTATAGTCAACAAATGCACAGCCAACAAAATAATTATGCAATAGTTCTGGGGTTGCTCTGCTTTTCTATTTGCTTTACTTCTGCCCATTTTGTGTTTGTCATATCAAATTGAAGTTCTTTTTGGTTTGTTCTGTCTTTCATCTGAAAGAGTTAAACTGCAAAACAGATTTATTCATTAACAGTTTCTTTATATAATTAGCTAATGAACTGTCAGCCTCCTGCTCTGCAGGCATCACTGAGGCACATAATATGCTCTCCCAAAACATTTTAGAGGAGTCAAACCCTTTACATTTATTTAATTCTAAGAAATCCATACAAATAGTGTGGAATGGGTATGATGGTATAGGAAAACTTCCTTGCTTGTTTTAAATGCTCCTTGTGCATGGTGCTTGTTACAAGTATGACAAGCTGCACAAAATTTTGTTGTATAATTTATGTATCCATATGTTTGGAATATTCTATTTACTAACTCCTGTTGAGACATGGATCTAAATAAATTAGACGGCAATATTGTTTTTTCCTTTGAAATGTACAGTCCATTCTCAAAAATTGCACCTTGTTTTACCCATTTTGTTTTTCTTCTTTTGTAGTAAGCATTTGCATTGTTTTAACATGTCTAAATCTAAAATCTCAGAGGGTTGTAATTCCTCATTTAAAAATAAAGTTTAAATCTTATCCTGTTTTGTATGAGCTACACATTTACAAATAGCTACTTTGGTAGGTAACTGAATAGATTCTAATAGCTCTGATTAATAGGTTTTCTACTGGATGTAATCATTCCTCTAAAAGCATATTGACTATCAGTATATATGTTCACTTTCTTGCCTTCTGCTAAAGTACATGCTCTTGTCAAAGCTACCAGTTCTGCTGCTTGAGCATACAAGTTGTGTGGCAAAGTTTGTGCTTCTAAAATCTCAGTGTCTGTAACTACTGCATACCCCACCAGATTCTTCCCTGTAGGACCCCTTCTGCATGAGCCATCCACGTAATATGTCACCTCAGCATCATTCAAGGGCATCAATTGTCATATGAGGTTGGCTCAGCAGTATAGTTATACATGAAAGATATCTAGCAGGAGAAAGGTATGCAACTTTTTCTTGTAGCAGAATTATTGCAACTGCATGAGGCACTCTCAATGTGAGAGGGTGGAATAACACCACTGAGGGCCTGCACTGCTATTGCTGCTGCAACTACTGCTTGTACACAGTGAAGATTGCACCACTGGGTCTAACTGTGATGAATAGTAAGCTATGGGGCATTGCTTATCCCCATGTTGTTGCTTTAATACTGATGTCATGTAACAATCTACGGTCTGAAAGAACCGTTTGTGATAATTTGGAAGTCCTAAAACTAATGAAGAAGCTATTAACTGCTTCAACCTACAGAAAGCCATTTCTGCTTTTGTTGTCCATTGTAAAGTAATTTGGTACCCAGCTAAATTAGTTGTACCTAAGAAAGACATTATTTCTTTCTTAGTTGTTGGTTTTTTTTTCCTCTTCTCTTTTTCCTTTATCTAGTATTCTACCTCTATTGGATATCACATATCCCAGGTATCTAACCTGTTTTTCCAAAGTTGTAACTTACTTTTGTTTACTTTGTGTCCTTGTATTGCTAAAAATTTTAATAATGCTACTGTATCCACCCTGCACTGCTGCTGGGTGCTGCTAAGATGTCATCTACATAAAGTAGAATTTGACTACCTCCCGTGGGGTAAGCCCTGCCAGGTTGCTAGCCATTTTGTGCAAATATTATTGGGCTCTCACAATATCCCTGTGGTAGTCGAGTATATGTATACCTTTTACCCTGAAATGTAAATGCAAACCGATATTGACTATCAGGATGTATAGGTATTGAAAAGAAAGCATTGCTAATATTTACCACAGAGAAATACTTCTGTTGCGGTCTCAAATCATTCAACAAGGTATGTGGGTCTGGCAATTACTGCATTATTTACAGCTTGTAAATCTTGTACCATCCACCATTCCCCGTTTGCTTTTTTTTAACAGGAAATAGTGGTGTATCACATGGTGAATCAGGAGATTCTACTTTGAGTAATGCTGCTATTATAGGCTTAATTCCTACTTCTGCATCCTTTCTCAAAAGGTATTGTCTTTTCTGTGGTCTAAAAGCTGACTTTGGGGTAATTGTAACTGGTCCTGCTGTTTGAATAAGCCCTACATCTAACTTGCCTGTTGACCACAGAGATGTTGGAATTAAACACAAGGCCTCTTAATCAGCTGTCCTCACTAGATTGCAAGTGTACAGCTGTATGTGTCTGTGTCAACCAATTCCCTTGTCCTGACAGTTTTAAATCAGTCTGTTTTTCCATTTTGTTACCTTTTTTTTCTAAGTCTGCCCATTTAACACTTTTGTTTTTTGTCAAGCTGACATGTGGCAGTCTATTGGACTTATACAATTTCATGAATTCCTGAGGTAATGAACAGCTTACTACACTGTTTCCCTCAGTATCCCAATATAAAGTTCGTAATATTAATCTGTCAGCAGGATTTTTGAACAATTCTTGCTCATATTCCTTATCAGGTCCTGGTGTGCTACAGTAGTATAGAGTACAATGTAACAAATGCTGCTGATCAGTGTCAAGGGAGGGTATCTTACTGATGGCTACGTTCATCAGTTCTTTGGTTACTGCCCCTGGACCAGTAACTAGGTCCTGGCTGTACCAATAATAGGCTTCACCCTCTGATCACACCACAAAAGCATCCATTTGTCTTTGTGCCTCCATACCCTTCATGGTGGGAACTACTGCTATGCCAAATATCTGCACAAGGTCTCTTCCCAGTAAGTTTACTGGACATTTTGCAGAAGCTACAATTTTATTTTTCTGAGTCAAACCTGAAACAGGGTCAGTTATTGCTATATTATGGGAGAGTGGTTCCCTGTATAGTTGTCCATTTGCTGCTTTTACTAATATATAATCAGGTGATTCAGAATGTTCTGGTAACTTGGAGGGGTGTATCAAAGTCCGTGATGCTCCTGAGTCACACAGGAATTTGACTTCCCTTCCCTCCACCAGAAGTGTCACTTCTGGTTTTATATCTGCTAGGTAGAGCTCCAGGCTCAACAATGCTAAATCTAAAATTTCATTTCCATTTTTATCCTCTACATCTGTTTGTACTTCCTCTATTCCCTCTACTACATTCACATTTTCTTTTTGTTTATTAACCTTTCCTGATGATTTTTGATTGTTATCACTATCATATAGTCAGTCCTCATCTCCTTTGTCTTCTGTCATTGCTTTCTTATTTTGTTTACAGTCCCTAGCTAGATGCCCTTTTACCTGACTGTAATACAAATATCCGTCTTCAGCAGTGAAGACTTGTGCCTTTTCTTTTCACTATTAAAGTGTCTTTCAGCATGTCTAGCATACTCAAGTAAGGCTTGCAGCCTGCTTGTTCAGTGATCTATCATATGCTTTGTAATAAAGCTACTGATAGAGGCAATGCAACCTTTTAAAAATGCATTTTTTTAATTGTTGTTTAAAGCATTCTAATAATCTAGCATAATATCCATCTATTGTCTCATTTTCCTGTTGTATGCCTTGATTAATGCAAGTTCAGCCTGCTTTAAGTTTTCATTTCTCAGAGATTCTGTCTGTCAGACCTTTCACTATGTTGTCTAAAAAAATGTTTTTGAATTTCTAAGCTTCTGTTTTTCTACAATTTGCTTCCTCAATCCACCTGTGTGCTTGAGGTATGCCTAGTTGGTGCTGCTTTTTTGCCTGACCTCCTGCATCAGATTTAAGCTGTTTAAGGAGTTTAACTAGTGAAAGTTTATCTAGTTTACTATCAAATTCATATTTGTTAACACATTTTGCAAAATATCTCACATTATCTGCTCGCTGCAATTGCATATACTTCACATTATCCATTAGATCTCGTGATCTCTCAGTGCACTGATTTCCCATGTCTTAAAAAAGACTGTTACGTAACCCTTCTCTTGTACCACGTGGTATCTTCTTCCCTGTATCCACAGTAGTGTCTAGAATGACTGTTTACTTTGCTCTGCTTTTCCCCTGATCTATGACCAAATATACAGTACTTCAATACATTCTCGACCTGCTATCACAAATCTTAACAACAGTACACTGTAACCTGGTCCCTGATCTAAAACAAAGACAAAGAGGGAAATTCTTCTTACCTGAGCCTCCCGTTTATGACTGCATATTTTTCTTCTTGGGGGCCAGTTTTCCGCTCTTCAGCCACAGATCAGAAAGTGGACAGCCTCTTTACACACAACAATTCAGTCGGAGGTCTTTTCACTTTAAGAAGAACCATTTTGGCAGCTTCTATTTATTACCACCCATGCACTCTGACTTGTAGCTTACCAAGGGAATTCTGGCTCGAAGGACCAAAATGTCAAATAAATTGTTAAAATCAGACTGTAAAAATCATTAGGCTTTTCAAAATGACAGTCAATAACACAGGAAGCTCAAGTTCAAATAACGTTTCTTTACTAATGTACATTAGGAGGCAAAAAACTATACAAAACAAGTATAGAGTTTTGACTAATTACATTCAGGAAATAAACTTCTTTAAATACACTATACATTCAAGCTGGTCAGTCACAGGGCACTTACATCATTACAGTCTACAATATTCTATTCATAAGAAAGTGCTGAGGTTATACTTTTTAAAAACTTTCCCATGAGAATAATACAGCCTTGCAAGGCACCTGGTCAATTACAATGTCTTTCTATAAATGTTGCTCTCTCCAAGGTTTCAGGTCTGTTCGAATACAATAGTCAGTTCATTTCTTCGTTCCTTTGTCTCTCTGGTAAGCAGCTGTACTCTATCTTCGATAGAGCTCACAAGGCCATCCTTCTCGGTGGAAGGAAGAAAGATATACATGCATACATATTTATTTCTCTCTAACCCAGCAGATAATAATTGCTGAAAGACATAAGCCTGCTGAGCTGGCTACTGCTAGGGTCAGAGGTTAACCACACTGCAGCTAAGCTTCAAGTAATTACATGCAAGATCATTTCTACTGCCATATTGTTAAATAGAATCAAATGCATTACATATTATACTGTTTCTAAACTAGCACTACATATATGTTTAAGTACATATTTTTCTAACAACATCTTGTCCCATTGATGCTGTGTTTTTGGCCTTTGCAAGGGCTGTCTTTACTTGTGTGTCTGAGATATCTGGTGCACCACATTATACTGGGATGGGTGCTAGCCCCTTTGGTGGAGGGGGGGGTGAAGTTTGCACTGAACTTGTCAGCCAGGATGTTGGCAATGTCGGTTGGTTCAGTGTATTTATGGCCATTATGCACTAGCTCGGAGCATATCTGAGAGTTTGCCCCTAGACACTTGACATAGTTAAAGAAGGCCTTGTGGTTATCCTTAGAGTCATTGGCTATTTTTTTTTCGAAGTTGGCCTTGGATGATTTAATGAGGGAGCGCAGTTTTTTACTGATGTTAATCAGAGATGCCTTCTTATTTTGGGATTTTGTTCTATCTTGCAGGAGTTTCCTCCTTCTGTTGTAAAGTTTATTTATGGCCAGGGTCCACCAGACTGGCTTCCTCTTTTTTGAGGAGTTGGTCTTGGTTTTACTTGGGATGGCTCGGTCCATGCATTCTTGAAGGTGTTCATAGAGTGTGCTTGTAAAGGATTCTGCTGATGGGTCATCATTTTCCATTTGATTGGGAGCTTTGAAACTTCCCACCTCGCTCTTGAGGAGTGTGAAGTTGGCTTTAGAGAATTTTTTTACATTGATTTCCTTGACTGTGGGGGGGGAGTCGGGATGTGGATGTCCAGTGTGATTAGTTTGTGATCTGATCTTACCAATGACGAGTTTACCTCAGGTGTGGAACATAGTTTCCCCATGTTGGTGATGACCAGGTCCAGTATGTTGTCACCTCTTGTGGGAGTGTTGACCAGCTGTTCCAGAGGCGTTTGAGTTTATAAACTCAAGGAAGCGTTGGGCTAGGGCATTTGAGCTTGAGTAGTTTTCCCAGTCAATGTTCGGATAGTTGAAGTCACCCAGTAGCATGGTGTTGGGTAGAATCTTCATACTTTCTAATGTTCTCAGGAATACTGTGTGAGGGTCCTGAGACAAGGTGGGAGATCTGTAGCAAGCTATAAATTGAACAGTCAATTTACCCGCTGTCAATTGCACTTGGATGGTCTCAGATTCCGAGTGCTGTGCTACTAGCCTGGAGGTGTGGGTGTTCTTGATGAATATGGACACACACTCTCCTTTTGTGTTCCGGTCCTGGTTTTGGGACCTAAAGGTATGGTAGGAGTTATAGTCTTGTAGTGCTGGGGTGCTCTCTGGAGCCTTGAACCAGATTTCTGTCACTGCACATACATCAATTTCTTCCATACTAAGGAGAGCCTCGAGTGCGTGCATTTTGAGGTTTAGACTTCTGGCGTTGAG
Organism: Protopterus annectens; assembly: GCF_019279795.1. Taxonomy (NCBI): domain Eukaryota; kingdom Metazoa; phylum Chordata; order Ceratodontiformes; family Protopteridae; genus Protopterus; species Protopterus annectens. The sequence goes on from NC_056726.1 coordinate 477,652,257, forward strand.
CAGCATTACCCTCAGTTTTGGTTTATTATTGTTGTTTATGGAGGCGGGTTTGTCTTTTGAGCCTTGCCTAAAAAAGGCAGTATTGGGGTGGCAAGAGTCTTGGCCAGTAATCGAAAGCCCAGGGGCGACAGGTGCAAGCCATCTCTGGCGAAGCAACGTGGCTTGTCAAGCATGTCGTCCCAGGCTGACAAGTACTGGATCCCCTTTGAATGAAACCAGTAGTTTAATCAGTTGTTGAAACTGATCATTTTTTTCTTCGTATGCTGGCATCATTTTGGGTGAGGGCAGGATGCTACTCAGAGTCAGAGTCATACCAGCCTGGGCTACATGGTCAGAGAGCTCCTCAATATCTCTTTTCATGTAGTCCAGGGAGGTACGTCTCAGGTCATTTACGCCAACATGTACAATGACAGAGTCATATCTGTACTTGTTGTGGAGTGACCTGAGTGCATGTGTTATGTGGTGGATTCTGGCACCCGACAGACAGCTTACAGTAACCTTCTCCTTGTTCAGTCTAGTGAGTGGGACATCTGTGTGCCTGTTGATAGAATCACCGATTACTAGTGTGTTAGGTGTGTTATTTAGCCTTAGGGGCTGTTTTTGCTTGGCACACTGACGTTGTGATGTATGTGTTACCTGGTTTCTGTTGTGGGGTGGGGGTTGCTTGGGTGTATGCTTAGGAGGTCTCTATTGTTTAGGCAGGTTCTTATTTAGAGCCTCTGAGTATGTTCAACTTGTATTGAAGAAACAAACACGGTTAAGTGCTTTCATCCCACCATTTAGGACTTCATCAGAACAGTGTTTGCCAGCATATGTTTTTACTTCGGGTGACAACAGGTGAAGAGAAAAAACAGCTCACTTCAGCTTGTGTGATGGTATCCCACTGCAAAAACTGTAGTAGCTGTAGTAGCATAAAACCCTTCAAGATGATGTATTCCAGTTTAAACAAGCAGAAAATCCAAGCACAAACTGTGTTATAGACCAGTGATGAAATAATACACAAGAAATTTAAGTCTGATCCATAAAAAACTTGTATTGAAGAAACAAACACGGTTAAGTGCTTTCATCCCACCATTTAGGACTTCATCAGAACAGTGTTTGCCAGCATATTCTAAGTATATAAAGACATTTGAAAATAAAACAGCTAATAAAAAAATGACTTCCATTGAAGTACTACAGAATTCTTAAAGTAAAACTGTCAGTGCATGCAAACTGTTTTATAAGACTTAGGTTTTGTTTGAATTGTTTTACTACCTATGTGTGTTAAAAACACTTTTATTACAAAAAAGTTAAAATAATTCTTCAGCAAAATACTGGCCTAAGAATAATGTATGTTTGTACATGAAAAGACCATTATAGACTGTTGAAAACTGTAAACAAATGATAAAATCACATGAATGCTAATCTGGTATTAGCAAGCAATATACCTAGACAGGACTACTGAGAAGATTATTTTGCGTAATGCATCAATAAAAAACATACTTGTGTTTCAAAGATTAGCTGCCCTTATCTTAAGCATAGGAGTGATAGATGTATGTTCCGTGAGACTTGGGTAATGTGACTGCATGCAATCTCAAGTGCCAAAATAACTCTCTCCTTTCAAGTTCTTCTTCCCATGCCCCTCCTCTAAGTGAATGGGGTACCACCTCAAGTATACCAAAGTAGAGGTAGGACATACTAGACAATGATGTTTACAAAGGGAGTTGTCCGTATTTTTCTTTTGAATGGCATAGATATGCTTGTAAATCCCCCTGCATAATTGTCTCTGTATCTTGCCTATGTAAAAATTGTTACATCCATTACAGACCATGAGGTAAGCAACCCCTTTAGTTTCACAATTCCCACTCTCCAATGTGATATTTATGGGGGGGTGCTCCTATGATCCTCCCAATGTTGCAGGATTTGTTTGTTAGTCTATAGGAGTGTGGGGATATAACAGGCCCCCCACACACATTTTAATACATACACTAAATACATACATGCAAACAAACACCGACACACGTGCGGACACACACACACACACACACACACACACACACACACACACACACACACACACACACACACACACACACATATATATATATATACACACATCCCTACCCAATCATCTGTCCCCTAAGTAACCCCCTACTGCCACCTCTCAGGCAGACACACACAGACACACACCACTTATACCTCTACATAGACTTACTATACATTCAGCCACAAACGTCCACACAGGCAAACCCCCACAACACTACCTGAAAAAGTCCCCTGCTTTTACCTCCAACATGATAGGGTGAATATGAGCTTTTTATGTGTTCATTGACACAGATTGTAATTGTAACTCAAACAGCCAAGTGACACCTGGCTGCATAAATGCCTTACTCTAAGCATTTCTGGAGTAGGAGCACTTTGCTAATTAACATAGCCACATCCCTTGGAATGGTTCATTAGAATTTGTGGTAGACTGTGGCAACAGCCCATAGTTGTGTTGTACCACTTTTGTAAATATAAATATTGACCGCAAGATGTATACCAGATATACACCCCAAGGTCTTCTTCTTCTTCTTTCAGCTGCTCCCATCAGGGGTTGCCACAGCAGATCAACTGTTTCCATTTCTTCCTGTCCTCTGCATCTTGCTCTGTCACACCAACCACCTGCATGTCCTCTCTCACCACATCCATGAACCTTATCTTAGGCCTTCCTCTTTTCCTGTTACCTGGCAGCTTCATCCTTAGCATCTTTTTCCCAATATACTCTGCATCCCTCCTCAGCACATGTCCAAACCAATGTAATCTTGCCTCTCTGGCTTTGTCTCCAAACCTTCCAACCTGGGCTGACCCTCTAATACACTTATTCCTAATCCTGTCCATCCTCGTCACACCCAGTGCAAATCTTAACATCTTCAACTCTGCCACGTCAACCTCTGACTCCTGCCTTTTTGTCAGTGCCACTGTCTCCAACCCATATAACATAGCTGGTCTCACTACACTCTTGTAGACCTTCCCTTTCACTCTTACTAGTACTTGTCTGTCACAAATCACTCCTGACACTCTTCTCCAACCACTCCATCCTGTCTATACTCTCGTCTTCACCTCTCTTCCACACTCACCATTACTCTGAAGTGTTGATCCCAAGTATTTAAACTCATTCACCTTCGCCATCTCTACTCCCTGCATCCTCACGATTCCTCTATCCTCCCTCTCATTCACACACATATATTCTGTCTTAGTCCTGCTGACCGTCATTCCTCTTCTCTCTAGAGCATATCTCCACCTCTCCAGGGTCTCCTCCACCTGTTCTCTACTCTCACTACAGATCACAATGTCATCTGCAAACATCATAGTCCACGGGGACTCCTGTCTGATCTTGTCTGTCAACCTGTCCACCACCATTACAAATAAGAAAGGGCTCAGAGCTGAACTTTGATATAATCCCACCTCCACCTTAAACGCATCCGTCACTCCCACCACAGACATCACCGCTGTCACACTACCCTCATACCCAAGGTAACCTTTCTTAATCCGTCCTACTGTGTTTTCACTGAAAGAAAATACAAAGCTTTGCAGGATACAAAAGGTGTGCCTTTGTTTGCTTCAGTCTTAGAAGTGATAGATTTGAACAAAATAGTTTCAGCTTTGAAACCAACTGACTGAGAAAGTTACTGTCTGTTCTTTTATAAGCAGATTCACATTTTAACTGAGCAGCCATTGTAACTTACAAATTAAGTGAGAGCACAATAATGACATGGATTCAGGCCACACAGGTTTATATTGTGGTCTTTGGGAACATGGGCCGTTCCCTTGCAGATGCTCTATGACTTCACATTTTTAATGTAGCACTGATTACATGGAACAGACTCCCAACTGACTTGACCCTAGAACCCTCACTAACTCGATTCAAAAGCAAACTCAAGAAATACTTCAAAGCTCATTGGTTATGTTCTTGCACTAACCCCGACTAGTGACCTCCCTATTACTTAGGTGCCTTACCTTCAACTCCTTCTAACTTTTCATCTACCACACCATTTAAGGAAGGGTCAATTGTATAACTGCTGCTCAATGTGTCTTAAACCTGAATGTAATGTTATGTATATGCAACTTTGAAAATAATGGTATGTTTTGTAAAGTGTTTTCTAATAAGTTAGTACTATATGTGCTAAATGCTGGTATTGCTTATGACTGTAATCTGTTTGAAACTAGCATTTACTAAATGTTCAATGTGTTTTATTATCTTGGAGCTTTTCTCCCTGGGCCTACGCTGAAAATGGACATATATCCAGTCAGACTATCCCAGTTAACAAATGTAAAATAAATAAATATATTATCAGATGAGAAATCATGCAATGTCAGAATCCAGAATGCCCTTAGACAAGTCTAGAAATATAAACTATTTCAACAGATCTAGTTTTCTTGGTCCTTAAAACTGCTGACCAGTGCTCTGTTTGCTTCAAAACAGGTACTTTCTAGGCGTAGCTCCTTGAAATCTTAAACTGGTGAGATTTAGTGCTGTTACTACAGAAGCAATTTTCCTAGTAGTGAAAACAGAGCTCACTTTGACATCTGAATACTGCTGCTCAAAATGTCTGTTAGACGGACAACATAGCTTGCCTTAAGTGATGAATTATGGAAGTACTAGGTCCATTTCAGCTGTTATTTCAGAATGGAAGCCAAATGGAATCTGTTCCTAAATTTCTGAAGCCTACCTCAGGTGAGACTAAGTATGCCAATTATACCATAAGGCTTAAGAAGAACATATGGATTTTTTTTTAATAGAACCTCTGCTTCCTGTATTTTATAAACTCTTTGGTAAGTAGCACAGAGACAAAATAATTAATTTGTGACAGCGTGGACCAATGAACTGAAGTCCTCCTAAAATGTGCATCAGTTTGAAAGCTCATCCTTGTTAGAGTACAGCCAACTGGCATCAGAATTCATTCTTGTCAGATATGTATAAGGTATGGTGAATTAACACATCCTATCGACTCGGGTGAGTTCTGTCATTGAATATAACTGCAACCATGAACCATTCATACCATTACTTTTCTGAAATGGTTACAGAAGCATTACAGCTCTCAAAAGAGAAACTGCATGTCTTTTATGTCTCTTTACAGATGAGCAGCTTAAAACATTACATTCTTAACCTGACTTGTACACAGAATGCTTTTTGTACCCATTTCAGCACCGAATTTATTTATTTTATTTTATTTATTTATTTTATTTTACATTTGTTTACTGGGAAAGTCCTACTGGATATATATCCATTTTCACTGGAGGCCCTGGGAGAAAGGCTCCAGAAAACAGAGTATAAATACATTAGGAACAATAGAAACATTTAGAGATAAGTATAATATGCAGTTGTCGTTAGGGTTACAAACTTAGATAAAACATAGTAGACAACATCAAAATCATGCGGCTTCAGTTTCAGACAATAATACACACAGTTAAGGGCTAAGTCCCATCAAGAATTCATACACGTATTAGAGTATATGATTGAAATGCTTAGGGAGAGTTTGCAGGAACACCGGGTGGTGATTAGTCAAGGTTTAAGTAGGGACATTGCCAATGCTGTTGGAAGTGTAGTTTGAGGCTTTTTTTTAACTGAGTTAAGGAGGATTGGTGAGTAAGTTCGGCAGGTAGCATATTCCAAGTTTTGCCTACTGAGTTGGCAAATAGAAAGTCCCCAGCCACATTTATGCTCTTAGTTGTTTGTACCAGCAGTTTGTCAGCAGAGCGTAGTGACCTCAGGTTGCTTTATGGTTTGATGATCTTATTTTTGGTGTTTCTTTGGGTTGATATAGTATTTTGTGGGTTATTACAAGTTGGTTGTATCTGAGACGACTGAGCCACTCCAGCCATCCTAGTTGAGTTAGGTTGATACAATGGTGGGTCCTAGCGGTAGCACCTGTAGCAAATCTAGCAATATGGTTGTAACAACTAGCAAGTTTGGTAAGGGTGGCTTGGTTCAAGTTAATGAAGAGGGGGGAGGCATAGAGGAGGGTAGAAAGTAGGTGGGACTGAGCAATAGTGGTTCTTGCAAAAGGAGTGAGGAAGGGTTTGATCCTATATATTGAGCCCTGTTTTTTGTTGACAGATTTGATGGCTTCATTGACATGGATATCATATTTTAGGGCGTTATTGACTGTGGTACCCAGGAGTTTTGTGTGAGTATCTGGGGATACGATTGTGCCATTGTTGGAACTTATAGTGAAGAATGGTGAGGAGGATTTGCAGGTGGGGATAAAGTGAGCAGTTTAGTTTTGCTGGGGTTTAATAGAAGCTGACGGTTTGTGAACCATTTTTTTACATCATTGAAAGTATTCTGGGTAAGGGTCATAAGCTCAGTTGAGGAGTCGGTACATATTAAAGTAGAGTCGTCCACCTATTGGACGCAGGTGGCCTTGGGACTGATGGTGGGTAGGTCATTGATAAAGACTTAGAAGAGTAGTGGTCCTAGTATGAAGCCTTGGAGGACTCGTAGAGTAATGGGTATATGTGTGGATAGGGTATTCTGCCATAAAACTGCTTGCCTACTCTCAGACAGGTAAGATTGGAACCATTTAATAGAGCTACTATTCAGTGACAGTTCTTTGAGGGTACAGAGAAAAAGTTGGTGATTGACTATATCAAAGGCCTTAGAGAGATCTAGGAAGAGAGCAGATGTAAGTTTGTTATTGTTTCGGTTGATGTTGATAGAGTTAGAGAAGGATAGGAGGGCTGATGTGGTGCTGTGGTGTGGCCTAAAACCATGCTGAGAGTTGGGCAGTAGTTTATTTTGGGTGAGATGGTGCATTAATTGGTGTGGACACACTTTTCCATAATTTTGGCCAATGGTGATAGTATGGCTATTGGTTGGAAGTTTGAGAGGTTTAAAGAATTCCATCCTTTATGAAGGGGAATGACATGGGAAACCTTCCAAAGAGAAGGGATAGTGGCTTTAGTCAAGGTGTGGTTTATTATGATCAAGACAGGGTATGTAATGGCATCTGCCCTTTTTTGTTAATATTCTGGTGGGAGGAGATCAGCTGCCAGTGTAGTGGGTTTAGTTTGTTAATTAGAGATCAGATGGTGGATTTAGATACAGGCTGGAAGGCGAAAGGGAGTGGTGTAGTGGTTGTGGAGGAGTTTTGAAAGGAGCTAGTGGGGGGTAATTGGCTAGCTAGTGACTGGATGGTTTTGGTAAACAAATTGTTAATGATGTTAGCAGTTTCCTCTGGAGTTTTAAGGTCACAAGTTGAGGGCGTGGGGGTTTAGGTTTGACCAGGGTGGAGCAGTTTGTTTATGCTTTCCCAAAATGTTTGAGGTTTGTTCTGGTGTTTTTGCTGAAGGTGTTGATATAAGTTTTTTTTTTTGTCTAACAATGTGGCTTTCTTGGTATCATTCCTTAGTTGTCGGAATTTAATATGGTCAAGTGGGTTTTTGGAGGTGCGCAATTTGTCCCATGCTTTATTTCTTGCTATGATTTTGGTTTTAGTTACTTTAGAGAGCCAGGGGGTGGTCTTTGTTTTTGGCTCTGAGGGTGTGGATAGGAGCGTGGGAATCTAGAATGGAGAGGAATTTAGAATTAAAGTAGGCTACAGCATCATCTAATGGAAGTTCTTTAAGTATGGCCCAATTGCATGCTCTGAGTTCATTCTGAAAGTCAGTGGAGTTCTTGTTGTTTCTGACAGATTTATATAGAACTTGGTGGTTATCTACTTTATGCTTAATGATGTAAGTGAGCAGGTGGTCACTTATATCATCTGGGAGGGTACCTGTGTTATACAGATCTGGGTGATTGTTGATAAGAATCCAGTCCAGGATACTGCCTTTGTAGTTGGATTTATTTACTCTGGTGGGTGAGGATATAAGTTGGGTAAAACCGTGAAGGTTTATATGGGTGGTGGGAGATTCAGAGGAACAATTGTTTCAGTCAATATTAACGTCTTCTAACACCATAGTTTCATGGGGGTATGTGTTGGAAAGCCATTGGAGGAAGTCTTCAATTTGCATCTATAAATGCATAAATGTTATCATTCCAAACTATCCAAAAACAAATAGGAAAACTATATAAGGTAGGACCATCAAAACCCAATAATTATTTTGGTAAAAAGCATAAAAGCTGTATTTCTATATTATTTGGTTATTGAACCTATTATTCTTCTGCATGTTATTTTCTCACTAAATCTTTCCCTGTCCAGAGTGTAATAACCTGACAGATTTATTTGTATCTGATATAGTGATTGTGACAAGTGCAGATCCTTTCTTCCCACTCTGGAAGTATGTTAGTTATTCTCTAACACATCACCTGAGATTTCTTCTCTCCGATACTTAATATGGGCAACCAAATATTGTTCTGTCTACTCAGAAGTCACTCTGTAGGGAGCATCACCCTTACGGATTCTTACAACCAATCCTGAAAGTAGCTAGGCAGACATTGTTTTTCTGTGGTGCTGGAGCACATTATTGAAGGGAAGTTTTGGAGCACATTTATTAACTGCAGTTACATTCCACCAAACCAAAATTGATAGCACTGTAAACCAATCAAGTAAGAAAAGTACTCTACAATTTTAACAGTTCGTCTAACAAAAATAACCTTAAAGCATATCACTTCATTGTGTGTCTCCAGTACTTTTGGGATGAGTTTTGATTTAACAATATGTCATGAATTCCTTTTTCGTGCTATTATCATGTTTATTTTATCAATCAATATGATGGCTGAAGGTTAAACTAACCTCAGAAACTAGCTTCTTTTTGGAAGCTACCTTTTTGTTTATTTTCTGACTTTATGTATATATTTATTTATTCTTATTTGTCTCCCATGCTAGTATATGTATGAAGACATTCCACGCAGATTAGCTGCATTTTTCAATATTTTCTGTCTGAAAATTGACAGTCTCGCTTTTTCATTAGCTTCCCATTCAGTAAACATATGCATTTTGCTTTGTATTATAGCTGTTTACCTTCCTAATTAAAATGGAACCTGTTTCTTTATAGTGCTTTTACACTTTATTGCCCGTGGCTCCATACCATCACTTGATGTTTTTCCACTAGACATTCTTGAGATTTGCATAAATTCTGTTACACTGTGTCATTCTAGAATTCAGTAGTTCTTATTGTCAAATGAAAGTTCCACAACACATTAAAGGAGCGCACAGTGTAGTGACCTGAGCATCCCACATGCTCTTTCTTATAATTTTAAGTGCTGTTCAAATCATAACTTTTCTACATGTCTTAGTACAACTGTTCTTTAGAAATTGTCTGCAGCACAGACTGTTTTGTCCCACTCTGTATGGTTTGCTTCTTGCTCCCAGCATGACACCATCACTATTTAATTCCTGGTTGTCAGGCTCCCACCCTCATTTCAGTAGCCACTGGTCATTCCACTAACGGCTAGTATCCCTCAACCTTTGGTAGGGTAAAATAACTGGTTTAAAATTAAAAGTTTACTACTTTTACCCCTTTCTTGCATGTGTATTAACATGCTTGTCTAGTGGTCTGTTTTTCCATTAATTGACATTTGGCGCTCGTCCTACTGTAGTATGTCTTCAGAGCCATGGCTATTGTGTAAATAGCTGATAATTTTATGGTTCTTTTTAGTTGGTTTATTCACTATGGTTTTTGGTTTAAGCAATGTTTACTAATTTTGGTTATTCAGTGCTTCCTTTTTAATTGTTCATTGATGGTTTCCATAGTATACATTGGCAGTGATTCATGACCTCAGTATTCAAAGCTCAGCTTCTGTTTTATTACTTTGAATCCCTTCATAAAATGGATATCTAGGTTTCTGTCTGTTGTCTGCTTCAGTCGTTAATGTAGTCAATGCAACTATAAGTTGCTATTGGTGCACCATCATTCCAGTTAGCTGGTGCTCTCATATTGGTTGATTTCTTGTAGGGAAGAGCTTTTTCACTCAGAATATCCTCCTGTCAAGGCATCTGTTTTATTTTGATCCATAAGTCAGTTGCAAATGCTTTCCATGAGTTATTTGTCTACCCATACAGGGCACTTTCAAAGCATCAGCCTTGTCTTCCACTTTTCTCCATAACAAGGAGCATCCATATAACTTTTTAATGTCCATGTTCCTCACTTTATTATTTTAGTAAATACTCAACATTTGCCTATTAACATTATTACTTCCAAAACATATTTATTATACCTCTAAGCTGCATAGATCAGGAATTCTGGACAAAGCCAAAATGCTAGGGACAAAGGCAAAATAAAGGACAGCTTTACATGTTACTCTTATACAATTGTTTAATAGCTAGAGTAACATATTTGCATCAGCATGTGTTTTTTAAGGAGATGAAGACTGAAACCCAAGTCTTTGCCATTATTCCAACCACCAACCTGATTTGCCACATCCAGAGGCATTATGAAGAACAGGTCAGTATGGGGAAACATAACATTATGTATATTTTTTGATGAATGTTAAGTGTAATAAGATAGATTATACCTTTGTCAATCTCCCCCTCCTCCATCTCATGTGGGGAAGAATTTAAATAAAAAGTAAATGCATGTATCAAATATATGATAGGTGTCCATTAGCTTGTTTATTGGCTATTTATTATTATTATTATTATTATTATTATTATTATTCAGAAGATAGTCTTCTAGTAATGCATTATGGAAATAATTAGTTTATCTTATTAGGAGCAATAACCCAAGCTCATAAAAGATATGGTTTGGCTGAGTGGTAGGGTGTTGGATTTGTATGTACAATGGTCCTTAGTGACTGACAGTCACATTGCCTTCATTAATGACTGAAGCAGACATCTGGTTCGGTTCCATCCAGCCAAAGAACAATATGTATTGTTTTATCAACCTTTCAACTTAAGAGTAATAATTTTGTTAAGTTTTCCTTTGGTCAGTATGTCAGTATTTTTTTTATTCATTCCTGTTTGTTAAACTGTTTATTACTTGAATTTTATTTAAGACATGTTTAATCAAATGTCAATAAATCAATAAATAAATTAGTCTTATAATCCAATATTTAAAGCTAGTTGGTAATCTTAAGACATATTTTAGGCTAGTTATCATGTAGTTTCCAGAAGTTAAAATTATTACACTAATTTCGTAGTATTTAATTTTCTGTGTTCTGTTCCTGGTTTCAGATGCATTTTTTCCTTTCTTGCTAGCTCTTGCTTTTCATTTTAGGAGTATGTCCTCGATTTAGGGATTAAGGTAAAAGTGGCATCATATCTCAGAGGAAGCTATTCCTTTCCTTGAAAATTTATTGTCAACCAGTATTGCACAATTGGTAGAATCCTTCTAGCCTAATGTAGAAAAGGCAGTCACCAGTTATCTGATGCAAAAAACACCAGAAGAGGGGCTAGCATCAAAAAGATTAAGGAGAGCGACAAGAAATGATACTACTATTGCTTTGATAGGGGCATGCCTAGTTTAACTCCCTGTGGTAATAAGGCACTGGGGAATCCTCAGTGTTCTGGGAAAGGGTATTCTTAGCATATAGCTCAATATCTAGAGAGTTTTACTGAAGCTCTAAATTAGGAATGTAGATCCAAATTATTCTAACTAGATTTTACACAATAGTTTGCTCTCTCTGTTAAAGGTACATACAATAGAAGTCAGATGATGAAAGGTTCTTCTGATCCTTGTAGACCCTGTTTTCCCCAGTTACCATTAACTGATGCTCATGTGAATACTGGTAACTCTAGTCAAACATGGGAAATTGTACTTGAGTCCAATTTTGCTGTTCAGCATGGCTCAGCAATTACCTCACACATTCCCTACTCCGTTAAAGGAAAACTTTGACAGGAGGACTACATTTAAATATTTGATTTTACTGATCTGCACAGAATTTAATGCATCATGACTGGTGACCCACTGATTACAATGGACTTTATATCTGCTTTGACAGCCTTAGGTCCATCAGTCCAAGAATTTTTAGGTCTATGATATGGCATAACTGGACAGTAGGTTTTGTGTACTTCTTGATCACTGATACTGGAAAGGAACCTTTGCATGCTCTACCATTACTTAGTTTTTTTAATAATTTTGGAAGTATAGCATTTTAGGAGAGGTCTGACTTGGTTACAGTATGATCAAAAGTTCAAGAAACTGAAAGCAGTTCCCAAGCATCTCATGTGAGATGAACGTCACTTTTAACACTTAGTTAAGAGTTATTAGCAACAAGTCAAGGTTATAGTCCCATACTGTTGAAGATTAAGTAAGTTTTAAACCTCAAGTATGTTCAGATTTTAAGTTGGTAAATGAATCTGGCCTGCTTGTAGATTTTCATGTATTTGTTCTCTCTGTGGAGGTAGGCACTTAGCTATTAAATGTTGGTTTAAAGATGGTAGCAAAGTTAGTAGCCTTATTAATAACTCTGAAGTAAAATTCCATTGCTTGGCAACCAATTTGCCTGAAAAAGATATTAATACATGACTATCTAATATTCTGAGAGATTTAACTACTGTACAGCATTTAGTTCCTGGCCTGCAATTTTTCTGGTCTGCTGGTCTGCTTCTGTGTCCAGATTATTTTGGTATGAGGCCTTTAACTCTACAATGTTAGAAACTGCTACAAATTTTTGAATGAATGAGTGGCATGTTCCACTCCCCAGTTAGGTTTGCAGTCAATGATCATTGTAATGCATGCAGAGACCCTGTTTGGTTTAATAAAAATGGTATACATCTGTTTGACACAGGTTTTGATTTGTTTAAAGTCAGCTTGTTCTTTCATTTGCAAAGTTTATTTTTTAAACTTACTGTTTATTGCCCCTGGTAGCAGACTTCAGCTTTTGGTATGGAAGAAACTTTGTACTTTATAAATTTATATGTTTGCCTGGCTGTGCATTATTGAATGAATTTCTGAGAGTTCCAGCCAGGTATGTAGATGGATCTCACTTTTTTTAATTTCTCCAAGTCTTTTGGGTTTCTAATACTATGACAGGAATGGACCCCATTCCTAAGTCAAAGTACAATTAAAGTTCATGAAATTAATATTGTTTCACTCTTTGATGTTAGCCAAAAGTGCTCTTCGCAGCACCCGCAATGTGCCCAGTAATGACTCCTTCTGTAATTCGTACTGTGTTATGGCGTCTTTGTGGGCAACCTGGTGGGCAGTCACTGTGTGGCCTTCCTCTCTTTTCACTCTCTCCATTCTTTTCCTGGGCCTCTTGAAGTTTCGGATGACCAAATGGCCACTGGCCAGTTTGCTGAATGGGTATGATGGATATGCCACTCAGCTGGAAGGAAACAAACTGGACTGGTCAGGTGGTGTTTCCCTCCACCTGGTCAGCAGGACCTTTTTAGTAGCTAGAATATTAAGGCGCTCATATTTATGTGGTTTACTGGTTTAATAAATCCTGATTTTTATCCATGACAAATGTTGAGTTTTTTAATAAAATGGTTGCAAAATCTATTAGGTATTTTTTGTATGTTGTGGGGAAATGGGGTAATGGACAAAAAAAAATTAGTTGTCGTTATACTATTAGTCATGTTTCTCATTTGAGGCTATCGTGGATTGTATTGAATAAATAAATATATATTAAATAGTTATGTCATAGTGTATAAGCTTATGATCACTTTATCAAAATAAACTAAACACATTTTTTTAAGATTTTCTATACTATAAAACAGCATGCAATGCAGGAGAACAGCACATGTAAATACAAAATCAAGAATGAAGGCAACACAACTGGAAGGAAACAGCTACAAGAAAGGAATGGCAAAAAGATTTTAGTAACAGTCCCAGTTTTATAATTTACTGACATAGGAATGATTAAAAAGAGAAGATAATAAACATTTATAAGTAATAGACAAAAATGTTTCATTCTAAGAAGGAAAAAAACAGGAACAAAACCATAGATGATGCATATATTCAAAATAGCTAACAGCCTACAGAGAATATATGAGGTACTCACATAAACAAGACTACATGTAAAAAGATAAAATAATGCTCAGAAAGCAGTGAGAGCATGGCCTTGAAAGAATCAGAGAAAATAAAGTATCTGACAGACAAAAACATCAGTACAGGCTGTCAGTGCAGAGCATAGCAGGTACTAGTTGCTGCTTTGAAAACTGATCAAAGGTAGCATGGCTCTTTTGAATAACATTGCCAAGTATTAGTGCCTCAGACATGGAGAACCAGAAAATCATTAAAATTCAAGATATAAAGACATGAAGAAATATCAAAACAAAACACTGGAGAGGTTATAAAATATATTTTCTACATTTCACTTGTAACATGATAATTTTACATTAGAAAAGCAATGACGTTTAATAAAGTGTTTTTAAAGTATATTACTGGATTTTATAATGTAATCTAAGAACCAAAGGAAGTGTTACCAAATGAAGCTTGCCTTGTTAGTATTTGTGTTAGTATTTTAAATGGTGTTTCCAGGAATCTCTCTAGAATATTTGTATTAATCATATTCTTTAAAATATTTCCAATAAAGCTTCATTCTAATGATTTTACTATGTAAAATATTTTAAATTTTAACTGTTAAAGCAAATGTAGCAAAATATGGAACAACATTTTATAATCACCAGTACAGCACACTGCCCTTTCACCTGAAAGTTTAATTACACCATTATGAATACAGTGCTTTACTGCAAAGTGCAAGCAGTGAGTTGTTATGTACAGGTGTTGTTTTATGGGGACTGTCTTCATTTATATATTTGCATATTTGGCTGCAGTTGCCTGGCCTAAATTCAATAATACATGAGTAATGCATTATGTAGACAACAGATCAGTTGTCTTTTACACGTGAAACAAAATAGTGGAAATAATTACTTATTGTTTTCTTATACCTAGCAACACAAAAAGTGGAAAACATGCGATGTAGGGAAATATGAGTGGGTATTTCACCATAAATAATGTATTATTTGTTTTTGAAATGTATGCCAAGAAAGTCACATAAAGAGCATAAAGATTGTCATCTGTTTTAAGATGGTTATGATCAAAGAAACATGATTATAATTTTTTGTGGCACATGGAGCTTTATCTGGTCTGATGTATTGACAGTTACAGAGGAAATAAGTGTGAAATGTTACAACTCTGACACCTCCAACACACTCAGCACTGATGTAAATCTCCGCTATCCCTGATTTGTGGAACATCTCTGATTTTGAATCAAATTTTTATCCTATGTCTCTTAAAAATGTTGATTTCCTGTTAAATCAGTGAAGTCAGTAATGCTAGATATGGTAGTTTCATATGTCTTATTGTTCAAAAAAAGTATGTTGATGCAAAACCTGTTGTTTTATTAATTTTGTGGATAATATTTAAACAGTTGTCACTGATTTTGGCCTTTGTCCACAATACATTTGGCTTTTGCCCTTATTCTAGGGAAAAGATGTTGAGAGCTATTCAGCAGCTAGAAGAGAAGCAAACCTTTGATCAACCAACAACTTTAAATGCTGTTAGACATTTCACTGTGCCACACAGACATTTCACTGTACCATGTTTTTTCCCCTGTGGCAGGCCAAGCTTATTACAGCATCCAAAGCATGAGGTTAGAGCATAACAAGTTTCAAATACAACATTGTTTTGCACTTTTCTGATGCCAGAAAAGTTCACTACAATTTTATTTTTATTTATTTATTTTTTTATTTTACATTTGTTGACCAGGATATTCCGACTGGATACATGTCCATTTTCAGCGAAGGCCCATGGAGAAAATCTCCAAACTTACAAACAGATAAAGACAAGCAAGTTACAGTATATGCACATACTGTATTAACATACATGTTACAGTCTCACATTTCAAGCCTATGAAGACTACAGTTTATATTCAGAAATATATACAAATATGTTACAGTTTCTCTTATCAAACCTATAGGTGCAGCTATATACAGAGTATTTGCAGAGATGTTACAGTTTCTCTTTTCTAACCTTTTAGTGTAAGAGGTAAGTCACTGTGAATAAAAAATTGCAGGGATATGGAAGTAGATTAGGCTTTAGTCAGGGTTACAGCAAGGACATAACCAGTGAGTTTTAAAATACTGGGTTAGATTTTTTTTAACTGATTAAGAGAGGGGTTCAGAGTAAGGTCAGATGGGAGCAAATTTCAGGTTTTGCCTACTGAATTTGCAAACAAAGATTATCCGGATAGGTTGTTAGCTTTAACAGACTGAACCAAAAGTTTTGTAGTGGAACAAAGTGGCCAAGCGTTTTTGTAGGGATGGATAATGTTTTTAAGGGAGGGTGTTTTTTCTGGATGGTTAATAACCTTGACAACCCTATTGTTTTGCTTATTTCTGAAAGTAAACACCATGGTACACTTACTATAAAATGAATGTGTTTACATGTCCCATAGTTGTTATTTTGGTCAATGATTTAAGCCTATCACTAGGACAGTTGATATCTGGCAGCCTTACAGACCATTGTTGGACTAGAATACATTGAGCTTTGTGTACAAGGAGAATGATTGTGGGATTTACTGGATATGATTGTGGGAATGACTATGAATGATTATGGGATTTTCTGGATATTGCTGTCTACACGTTGTTTTGTGAAAAGATATGTATGGTTAGGGATGTATAATGGCTGTCTGCATCAGTGAGGTGGTTACATGGGAGGTGTTTAATATCTTTTTAAATGCTATGACATTAAGTCTTTGGCTCATTTCGTAGCAGACTGTGATACAGTTAGATAGTGACAATTTTTTTTAAACTCTCTAATCTCATTTTAGTTTTTCTTTGGCCTGACTGTGGTGTTACTTACCTGTGACATGGAAATATAGTGGAAGGATGAACAGTTTTAGAAGTACAGGACAGTGATATAGGTAATTACATTTGTGTACTAACATACAAGGAAGTTATATTGTACTTAAACCAGCTGCCAGTGAGATACTGAGCTAGTCTATACAACTTAATTTGTTTATGATGCAGCATACTTGTTTATAGTGATTTAGAACTGCATAAACTGGCAAATGCTAATATATTTGGGACAGCACTGTGTTTTTGATAGTGCACTATTGGTCTACAGATGTTAATAATTATGCACATCTATATAAAATAAAACAAGTAAAATATATAAAAGAGAGCCTGTTTATTCACAAAATAATTCAAGAATAACTGGTAAGCACTTTCATGGAATAAAACCACTTCATCAGACCATATCAAAAACACATTTGAAACACAGTTATATATACAAACATTTAGTTAACTCTAATGGAATATAGATCAGCAGTCACATGATAGCATTAATTAATCAGATATACATGGTTTTCTCATTCTCAGCCTCAGTCTTAAAGAAACCTTGCCATTTAAACCACCCTCCTTATCAGCCTTTAGTTTACGAATCCAAGACAGTTCTTTGTCTTCAGTTTTATTCCTTATATCGCCCTACCTACCAGTTTCATTTATTAATCCCACTGTTTGAAATCTAAACCCATGCATTTCTGAAGTATCTAGAACATGCTGTGCTAGGGAATTAATATCAATGTCCTGTCTTATAACACATATATGTTCCCTTATTTTATCCATGAGGGATCGATTTGTTTTGCCTACATAAAATTTATAGCAAATGCAGCACTGAGCTAAGTAAACTAAATTTCTAGTCTTAAAAGTTGCTTTTACATCAAACATGTAGACCCTTCCTGTCCTAGGATGTTTAAAAATATTAGACTTATCTATATACATACAAAAATTGCAAGTCATACAAGGAAATGTACCATATCTACCTTTCTTCTTAAAACCTTTCTTGTAGTATAACTGCCGTTTAAGAGAGTTTTTATTTCTAAATATAAAAGTAGGTTCAGTACCTATAGCCTTATTAACATCCTTATCTACCTTTAGGATGTGCCAATGTCTTCTAAGGATATCACAAATCTCTGCTATATTGCTCAAGAACCTAAATCTTATTTATAGCAGGAGCTTTTTGATACACTTATGAGATAACAGAAAAGCAAAAAAAAACTACATATAGATTTGATGGATTTTTCTATGGGCAAAGTATTTACTTGGTCTAGGGATTCCCTAGTAAAAGAAGGGAAAGTGAATAAAATGGAGTGTGCAGCTAAATTAACTGATGAGACACGCCCTCAAGATAATGACCAAAGTCCAGCAGAGAATGAGGCACCAGTGATGAATGCGAGTACATTCTCTACGGCCTCTGGTACCAGTACTGTCAGTGTTGGTCATAGTTCTCATCAACCACCAGTTGTGCGACCTAAGGTCTTTAACAGGAAATTACCAACTGTACATGGACAGGTTTTTCAGGATCTCCCACTCCCCATACGAACATTGAAGCAGGTGGATAGGGGCCGCTCGACCCGCAGGGAGAGAAAGACGCAGAAAGAGCAGATAGGAACAACGACAATGCCGACCATAAAGAAGATGTGTGGGAAATGGCAACAACACAGGAATAGTATATAATATTTCCCGCAGACCTTTGGACTTACAAGAAGATGCAGTTCTACAGAAAGGACTTTCATTCATTCCGGCCTCCCCTATAGACTTAGGAGAGGTTATTACAGATTTACACCTATTTGCATGGACTTTAATGTTAAAACTAACTTTTTCTGATAGCATGAATACAAGAGTTTATAAGAAAACAAGTCTTTTTTGTCCAAATTTGAGTTTTGATGTTTTTTGTAATGTATGTGAGCATGACTTAGATTTAATGTTCAATGATACTTTATATAAACGGAAACAGAAAATGTTTTACAATTTGTCTGAACAAAAACAGCAAGCTTTAGAGAGACTACGAACTGATAAAAATATATGTATAAAGCCGTCTGACAAAAGGTTTATCAGTCATAGTCAGGGATATGACCTTTTATACTCAGTCTATATTAGAACATTTACAGGATACTGAAACATATGAGCGCTGTATGCTTAAGGATGTATTACAAATTATTAACAAAGTACATAATGTTCTTATTGAATGCCTATTGGCAGGATGTATTAATGAGGAGGAGTATAAATTTTGCCTGGTTGAATATCCGTGATACGTATTTTCCAAGCTTTACCCAAGATCCACAAGGATTTGTCATGCCCCCCACTGAGACCCATTGTCTCCGGACATGGTAGGGCTACTGAAACTATATCCATGTACGTGGAGAGGCATTTGAAGTCAGTTTTGAGGGATTATCGGTATGTGTTAAGTGATACAAAACAGTTCCTTATGGAATTGTATAATGCCTTTATGGATGTTGCTGAGCAGGTCGATTGTGTCTTCGTCTCACTAGATATTTCTACATTCTTTACGGTAATACCCAATGACATTGGGATAGATTATTTAAAAGCATTCTTATTAAGGTTTAGTATGTATAGTCCTTTCAAGGTTGATTTGTTATGTCTGTTAATGGAGACCATCCTAGAAAATAATGATTTTATATTCTTGAAGGATTATTATAAGCAAAAGAAGCGGGTGGCTATGGGGACCTCTTGTGCCAATAGTTATGCTAACACAGTAATGGCACATTGGGAAGCCCTGTTTGTATTGTCAAACAATGAATACACACCCTTTATACATTTTTATCACCATTTCATTGATGATATTTTTATTTTGTGGGTGGGTGAGAGGCTGCATTTAGAGAAGTTCTTGGATTATTTACATGGTACCACCTCTTTTCTTAAGTTTTCAATGAAGGCTTCAGATACATGTATAGAATATCTTGACATCAAGTTATGTAAGGATGCCTTGTTAGGAATAATGACAACCCGCTATAGGAAAGAATGCTATAAAAACAGCATTTTACATCTGGATAGTTTACATCCCCCATATATTTAAAAAACGTAGTAAGGAGACAATTGATGAGGCTATCTAGATTGAATAGTGATGATAATGATGCAGTCTTAAGGGAAGTAGATGTAATGAGGCAGGAGTTTATACAAAGAGGTTATAAACCATGGGAAATACAGATACAGATTGATTATGTGACGGAGTTAAGGAGCACCACAAGAGCACCATATTTTTTAAATAAATACAGTTATACTGTTCCTGAAGACCAAGTCTTTAAAAGAAAAGCTCCTGCTATAAGCCTTAGGTATTCGAGCAATATAGCGGAGATTTGTGATATCATTAGGAGACATTGGCGCATCCTAAAGGTAGATAAGGATGTTAATAAGGCTATAGGTACTGAACCTACTTTTATATTTAGAAATAAAAACTCTCTTAAATGACAGTTATGCTACAGAAGAAAATTTTTAAGAAGGAAGGTAGATATGGTACATTTCCTTGTATTACTTGAAATTTTTGTATGTATATAGATAAGTCTAATATTTTTAAACATCCTAGGAGAGGAAGGGTCTACATGTTTGATGTAAAAGCAACTTTTAAGTCTAGAAATTTAGTTTACTTAGCTCAATGCTGCATTTGCTATAAATTTTATATAGGCAAAATGAACCGATCCCTCATGGAAAGAATAAGGGAACATATACGTGTTATAAGGCAGGGCATTAATATTAATTCCCTAGCACAGCATGTTCTAGATACTTCAGGAATGCATGGGTTTAGATTTCAAGCAGTGGAATTAATAAATGAAACTGGTAGGTTGAGTGATACAAGGAATAAAACTGAAGACAGAGAACTGTCTTGGATTCTTAAACTACAGGCTGTTAAGGAGGGTGGTTTAAATGACAAGGTTTCTTTAAGACCGAGGCTGAGAATGCGAAAACCATATATATCCGATTAATTAATGCTATCATGTGACTGCTGATCTATATTTCATTGGAGTTAACTACATGTTTGTATATATAACTGTGTTTCAAATGTGTTTTTGATATGGTCTGATGAAGTGGTTTTATTCCATGAAAGCGCTTACCAGTTATTCTTAAATTATTTTGTGAATAAACAGGCTCTCTTTTATATATTTTACTTGTTTTATTTTATAGTGATACTTTTTACAAATTTATTTTTCATTTTTTATGTCAATATGTCCATCTGTAGTAGTTTTAGTTTTTTGGCTGCAGTAGGTAGAACTGGGTTTGCATACCTTGTAAATGAGGAGTGACTCTGCCATTATTGTGAAAGTATGTTTTGGTGTGATGAATTGTCTGTTAATTTGCTTTGAGAAATAGAATCATTTAGCAGATCTAGACAGATCCAGCAAAAGGTGAGCCATTACTTCACTTGAAATGACCTTATATCTTCACATAGTAGATACTCTGATACACTGTTAAAGAGTCTGCATATGATGATTTAACAAGGCAATATATATGATCTAAGGCAGATTAATAAAAACAGAAACAGCACATTGCTCATCAGTACACTAGGCCAGATTAAAAAAGCTGCACAACTGTATAGTGCACTGCCTGTGCTATGTGAACACCATAGCGTTGTGCACGAAAACACAGAATGCTTAACTAACCAGGAGAACGCAAGGACAAGAGCGCGACATGCATATCAACCAGGGAGCAGAGGAAAGGAATAAAACAGGTGCATCTATGACAAAACGTATGTATTTATTACAGAAAATGGCTGTATGCAGAGTTTATGAGGTGCTCCTTATATGTTGTGGGGGGAAGAGGAATGTAGTTGTCATTCTGCTGCTTCTGGTCATTATTCATGTTTGTGCCTAATGCTGATTGTATTAAATAAATAAATATGTATTACTTAAATAAACATGTCACAGTGTGTGAGCTTATCAATAACAGGGAACATCAATTCTGCAGAAGCTGTGGCAAGGCAGGATGTCAAAGAAAGAGACAGTTAACAAAATCCTATCGAATGTTAATAATGGAACAAAGAATCACGCAAAAGCAGATTATATGGACCAGCCTGTGTCCTCCTGAGTGAAACTACCTACATCACTGACTGTTGTTTGTTTTTTACCTCTCTATATTGCTCATGCATACTTTTATGCGTGGACATGACATGTTAATATTCCTCATTTCATACATATTTCATCATGCGCTATAACTGGTTGCTCATTTCCATCTATGATTCCACAGTGGAAACTGTACTGCAGAAAGGTTTTTATCAGAGGGAAAGACTGCTGGCTACTGGGGGATGATACAGAACAGCAGTTGGCGTAGGGGTTCTTATGTCATTCATTTTGTACATGTCTTCATGGCAGAGCACATATTCTGAATAAAGCCATATATCCATCAGTGGTGTAGGCCTGTTTCATACGCTACTTCCCACCAATATGCTTGCATGTGTAAACCACCATACAACTGAGTACAAATTATTGTGAACGTTAGAACAACTATGATACCTGTGACATGGGATCGGTGACATGGTGACCAAACAACTGATGTGAATAAATTCCTGATATCAACTTAAAGAGACTATGCTCTGTATCTGCCAAATCAGTGGTATGTGGTGGGGGTGGTAGAAGCTGATGTATCCATCTTAGGTAGACCATTAAACAGCAGATAAATGCTGTCACCAATGATCATTAGACTAGTCAGACATTGCAATGCAGTGTCACAATGTATGACAAAGTAAAAGCAGAAAAAAGCCCAAAATATTTTGGTTCCTTACAATATCACTGATGGAAGTACATTGCAGCTTCAGTTTGTTGCACAGAAGAGTAATGCGGATGTGTACATGCACTATGAATAGCTTGGACCTTTGGGTTGTATATATTAATATGACAGGTGTTGCTTCTGTTTTGGAAGTCTACAGTGTCACTAGGTAACAGTGGTTGTGCAGCTGGCAAACAGGGTACCTATGATGCTGAATCCAGAACAACAGTGTGCTGTATGAGCATGGACTCTCCAGTGGCTGCTGATATATCCACTGATATGAAACATATATTTGGCAAAAACCTTGACATGGATATCATAGTACCAGAATTGGTAAGATAGCAGGAAAATGCCAATGATGGTGAAGTCAAGTTAGGCTTCTTTGATGCAGATACCGAATATGATTGATTGTGTTGACTGTGACATTCGTAAATGTTTGAGCTTGCTCTGGCAGGATGATATGCCATGGCTGAGAGTGAGTTTGCAGATAGACACATAAGCATTGTAGGCAAACAGTAACCTGTACTGCATTACCAACCTGCAGGATTCCAGGAAGATGAGGGGTTCAATAAAAAGATAGCCAGTGTGTGTCATGGAGTGTCATTCAGGAGATCGCATAGTGCCACTCAGCTACCACAAGGGCTATTCAAGGCCTATTGTATATGGTAGGTATCATGCATGATGGCACTGAAAGATGCCACCAGGACATGCAGGGGGCTATGGTAGCTCAAACATTTAGGCAGAGGCCATGGTATGCGGCACATCAGCCACTGTCTATTATCACAATACAGAACACAAACATATATGTGACAGTCCTTGTTGTGTTTTATTAACTAGTACTGCACAGTCATATAGTGACAATGTTGCCCAGATGCATGGCTCTGTAACATGAATAACTACCCTCCTTCACAGACATCTCAGTGTCCCATAGAGGGACTAAGCACCATGTCAGCCATGTGTGTTTATCTCCTTGTACCTCTTCTACCAAAGCAGATTCTGACACGGAGGAGTTTTTTTGTGGTGCGAATATGTTTCCAAGGATCTTTGCCTCTTGTATCCTATGGGTTCACCCCTCACCATGGATGAGGGTCTGCAAGTCATACCATTCTAAACCATAAAATCTCAGATTCTGTGAGAATTCTGACTGTGTCCTGTATGTTCTGTGTTGCAGCTAAAAATGTACCCATTCATGTATTTATTTAAATTATTAAATACTTTATGGCCTATGCATTTTTATATAAAAACATTAAATGAATGTTAAAAATCTAACATAGCAAGTCCAATAAAACTGTTCAGAAAAAAAGTAAATAAAAAGATAATATAAATAATTCTGAATAAATAAAATTATATTTTAAAAGTCAGGAGGATCACAGTCTTATGAGAGGGTTTAGGATGGCTTAAAGTAACATATGCTGTATGTTGTGGTCAGCATACCCTGCATTCATTACAGTAAGCATACCCTGCACTCATCACAGTAAGGCATCTCCTTTGTGTGTGCATTATTTTATTCTGCATACATCAGACATATTTCCTGTCACTGCATATAGATGTATACCAGGTATTGGCAGTGTGCTGTTTCTAACTTGCAGGTGGCAGGTGCTTGTTTGCATCCTTCCAGTTACTGTTTCACTCTCATTCCCCGAGGGAGTGCTGCTGTGATGCTGGTACTGTGACATGGCTGTGTGGGTGCCTTGTCCTGCTGAACTACACAAGGATCAACAAATCTAATTTCTTCACTTGACTAATCTTTCTCCTCATTTTTATTCAAGTCACCCTTATCACAGATATATTCCTGACTGATTTTTAGGCTCATCAGCAAACTTACTGCATGTCTGCTGTATTCCTTGTCTGCAATTATACTATGACATGCGCATCCCCTAACACATGCATATATGCCCATATATAGACACTATGACATGTTTATCACCTAACACATGCATATATACCCATATATAGACACTATGACACACTTGGTCCCTAACACATGCATTTATAGCCATATATAGACACTATGACATGCTCATCCCCTAACACATACATATATACCCATATATAGATATTATGACATGCTCATCCCCTAACATATGCATATATACCCATATAAAGACAGTATGACATGTTCACCCCCTAACATATGCATATATACCCATATATAGATATTATGACATGCTCATCCCCTAACACATGCATATATACCCATATATAGACACTACGACATGCTCACCCATAACACATGCATATATACCCATATATAGACACTATGACATGCTCATCCCCTAACACATGCATATATAGCCATATATAGACACAATGACATTCTCATCCCTTAGCATATGTTTCCAGTTTACTGGTGCTTTATTGCTACTTTCGGGTGGCAATATTCATTTTACATATGCATATATACCCATATATAGACACAATGACATTCTCATCCCCTAACATATGCATAGATACCCATATATAGATATTATGACATGCTCATCCACTAACACATGCAGATATACCCATATATAGACACTATGACACACTTGGTCCCTAACACATGCATATATAGCCATATATAGACACTATGACATGCTCAGTCCCTAACACATGCATATATACCCATATATAGACACTATGACACACTCGGTCCCAAACACATGCATATATAGCCATATATAGACACTATGACATGCTCATCCCCTAACACATGCATGTATACACATATATACACACTCAGCCCCTAACACATGCATATATACCCATATATAGACACTATGACATATTGATTCCGTAACACATGCATATATACCCATATATAAACACTGTGACATGCTCAGTCCCTAACACATGCATATATACCCATATATAGACACTATGACATGCTCATCCCTAACATAAGCATATATACCCATATATAGACACAATGACATTCTCATCCCCTAATGCCTGCATATATACCCATATATAGGCACTATGACATGTTCATCCCCTAACATATGCATATATATACCCATATATAGATATTATGACATGCTCATCCACTAACACATGCATATATACCCATATATAGACACTATGACACACTTGGTCCCTAACACATGCATATATAGCCATATATAGACACTATGACATGCTCATCCACTAACACATGCATATATACCCATATATATATATATATATATATATATGCTATGACATGCTCAGTCCCTAACACATACATATATACTCATATATAGACACTATGACATGTTCATCCCCTAACACATGCATATATACCCATGTATATATATATATATATATATATATATATATATATATATATATATATATACACACACACACACACTCAGCCCCTAACATATGCATACATACCCATATATAGACACTATGACATATTGATCCCCTAACACATGCATATATACCCATATAACATCTATCCTACACAGATAGGCTAAAAGCCCTGTCCCTCTACTCAGTTTCATACAGACTCCTCAGAGGTGAGCTCTGTCTGGCATACAAAGCAATATCAGACCCCACCTTGATGGGACTGCTGCATATCTGCAAGTCAAGCTCCACTCGAGTAACCCATACGCACAACCTCAGCTTGGTCTGTGACACCAATAGGACTTGTTGGCAGGACAGATTTGTGTCCCAAAGATTCCCCCATCTGTGGAATAGACTCCCTCTCCATGTCAAGCAGAGTATCTCATTATCCCTTTTTAAACACAACCCGGATAACTGGACGGTAAACAGGAAATATACCCCTGGGATTCCACCTGTGTTCCTGCTGGACAGGAGCATCAGGTCCTGATTTGACTAAACATGGGCTAAACTCTTGGCTAGGCTTATAAGGGCCTCAGGGCCAATAGCCTAGTAACTTCCTTAGATCCTATGCTCCTATGATCCTATATAGACACTATGACACGCTCATCCCCTAAAGCATGCATATATAGCCATATATAGACACTATGACAACACATGCATATATACCCATATATAGACACTATGACATGTTTATCACCTAACACATGCATATATACCCATATATAGACATCATGACATGCTCATCTCCTAACACATGCAAATATACCCATATATAGACACTATGACATGTTCATCCCCTAACATATGAATATATACCCATATATAGATATTATGACACGTTCATCCCCTAACATATGCATATATACCCATACATAGACACTATGACATGTTCATCCCCTAACATATGCATATATACCCATATATAGATATTATGACGCACTCATCCCCTAACATATGCATATATACCCATATATAGACACTATGACATACTCATCCCCTAACACATGCATATATACCCATATATAGACACTATGACATGCTCATCCCCTAACACATGCATATATACCCAAGTATAGATATTATGACACGCTCATCCCCTAACATATCCATATATACCCATTTATAGACACTATGACACACTCATCCCCTAACACATGCATATCTACCCATATAGAGACACTTGACACACTCATCCCCTAACACATGCACATATACCCATATATAGATAACATGACATGCTCATCCCCTAACACATGCATATATATCCATATACTGACACACAGACACATTGTCTGGTTCCTTATCCTTATACTGATCTTCTGGAAATCCAAAATGTTATAGAATATATTTATAGTAGATAATGAAGCAATGTTGAGTCCACACCTGCTAAAGACTCCATATAATTGGTGCTAGCTCATTGAAGAACTCAAGCAAACATTTAATTTTTGTTAGCTCTTGTCTATTTTATTTGTATCCATTTTACAATTTCCAGACAGCAGTCTAAGCCTGATATATGTTGTGTGATGAAGATTTTGTCTCTAGATAGAACCCTGATTGTCCTCTGCACCCCAGGTTGGACTAGAAGTCCAGGTACTAGAAAAAAATCAGCTGGGATGAAATAGGATTAAGCAGTCAATGCTACCTTATGCATCCTGGGATTGACAGATTCCATTGTGCCATTACTACCTGGTGGACATCAGATGGTCTAGTACTGAGGAATGGACAGAAAAAGAATCAGCACTTTGGCCTGAAAAAGAACAAATAATTCTGCCCAGCATTACAGGGCCTGTTTTGTTAAGGCATCCATTGCCACTGAGGATAAAGGACACGGTATAAAGCACTCTGCTCCACTGGTATGATGGGCTACTGCTGATCATCTCTCATCTACACTATGACTGAAGCCATTAGAACAGAGGTATGAAAAGACCAGTTGGATTGAGGAGGCAAGTGACAGTGAACCATTGGGCAGAAACACAGAAATATCATACAAAATATAAAAGGGTATGAAAGCTAGTTATAAGGCCTTTGAATCTCTAAGAGTCTGAAAATAAAATTAGGTTGTTTTGTTTGCATTATGAAGAAAAGCATTCAGAGCTGACTCTAAGAGTTGTAAAGTAGAATTGTTTCAGCTCACTTAACGGAAATCATAACTCTGTGATTTCCCCATTACAATGAGACCCCTTAAAATAAAACGGTTTATGTTTTTGTGAGGTATGCCTCTGAACAATAAAATATTGATGAAATGGGGCCTGTTCAACAGAACACAAGGAAACCATAACTAGAAGTATATATGTATGTATAAGTATATCTGTGTGTGTGTGTGTGTGTGTGTGTGTGTGTGTGTGTGTGTGTGTGTGTATGTACCTTCTGAAATAACTTTTGATGCTTGTAGTGCAGTCAAGTCCAGCAGGAAAGAACAGACTTTTCTAGCCCCAGCAATGTCTCCAGTTCATCGAATGTAATCCCCAAATGTTCCCAGTCAAGCTAAGAAATATAATTCCTCCATTGTATCCTTGGTCTGTTCCATAGTTTATTTCCAGTGTGTCCTAACTGGTTCACTTAACATTGTGCTTGAGATACTAATGAGACTCTAATAAGGTGTTCAATGAACTACTTGCATAAGATGTACTATGTCTGAATTAATAACTGAAAGTGCTAAATGTTTGGAGTGCAGTATTGTGTTCTCAGAAGATGCCCAAGTCAGCTCAACAAACTCCTCCCATCACAATGCAGTGGCTGAGCTCTCTCTAGTCTTGCACAAGAATTGCTATGCTTATTACACCCCTCCCACATTTGATACCCTGGCACCATCTATAGAACTCATCTTAAGGCTATTTGATACCAAATAATTTGGAAGGAATGCTGACAAAACAATAATCGGTACCTTTAGCCAGATGTGGCACCGAGGGATAAATCTCTGCCTACAGCCACCTGCCTACAGTGACCTGAGTTTAACTAGTGTCTCAGGTGACCATTGGAGTTGGCAGAGGAGGATAGGAGTAAATGGCTACTGTTCACTTCCTCATCCTCAGGGGAGGGAGAGAAGTTCTCTGGATAACCAGTTAAGTGACACCTTATAGGAGCACTAGGTGTTGCAGTCATGGAGAATAAGCCTGTGAACACATGTTTCCACTGTGGGTTTACACATAGCCAAGGAAGCATGCAGAGGCAACTTCTCTATGACAGGGCAGTGGTACCAGAGCTTGAAAGAGTTGCCATGTGGGTGGTGCGTGGTCCACAGGGTAGGGTAGCTCTGCAAGACCACCAAGCTCTCTTAGTGTATACAACCTGATTCTTGCTGTGCAGGAATGAATGGCCCAACTGGGCTAACTGGGTAGGAACAAATGGACCACAGGACTGTTGTCGAGCCTGGGAGTGCTATGCTCTTACTCTTATTCTTATGGAAAAATAGGCTGATTGGGCTCTGGCAAAGGAGCCACTGGGCTGGTCATGCAGAGTAAAGAAAAATCAAGATGCCCTGAAAAAAAAAAAACAGAGCAACTTACAATTCTTAATCAAACAGGCTGCAATGTTCCACAGGTTTTGCAAGTTATATATATCAGAGTCTAGTTAGACTCAACCACTCCTTTGTTTTAGCAGAAAATGGATTACTGTGAAAGTCTCAAATGAACTTCCATTCAAAGCCACTAGATTAATTAACCCCCTGAATCAAGAGCCGCTATTTCTTGGAATATCATAATACCAAGACTGAACATTTGACCTGCCAATCTACCTCCTAATCAATACAACAGTACTAAAGGAATTAACATTCTACAAAACAAAATCTATAACTTTATCATTCGCCATGAACTTCAATCTGTATTCCTGTTAAAAAATAAGAAGCCTTCTATTAAATTCATTAACCAAATACATTCACTTCAGTGTGAACATTGCTATCATAAAGACTACATTTGTTTACCCATCTTACAACTTACCCTCTATAGTCATGAGATAATGCTGCTGTCATTTTGAATTTTCATCAGATAATTTGGTATTAGCCTTATAAGGAAATTCTTACCAGCTTAAGTAAGAAAGACACAGACCCATGCTTATTTCAAATTTCTTCTGCTTAAGCTTGATCAGAATCTGTTGTTTTGGAACCATAATTCAGATTAATCTAGTTTTATTTTATAACTTTGTCTAGCTTGACAACCCCATGATATAATAATCTTTGTGAAACATACCCTAATATGTACTAAACCTTTGAAAATGCATTTAACGGATTTTGAATGCAATGACAGTTCAGTCCTAGACTTCCTCTTCTCTTTGTTATATACTGTCAACTCAGAATGAAGTGATGTTCCACAAACACTAATCGAACAAAAATGCTGACATGTAACACACCACAGACGCGAATAACACCCACAACATATGAAGCCAGGCAAGTTCATTCATTGCTCTCACAGAGAACTATAAAATGTAGTGGCAGGTAAATGCAGAACTCAAAGTGCAGTTGTTTCACAGCTGATGACTGCTTGGTGGGACAACTGACTGCATAATAAGGAAAGAGAATATGATGTCTTCTGCAATTATATAGTTATAAAACATTGCTTCTGTCTTCCCTTTAAACAAACAATCAAGTTTGTGTTCATGAGAGTGTGCTTGTTCCATAGACTCTGTGGGATCTACCAAATAGTTATTATACGATAGCCCATTAACATTCAAAAATGTGCACACTGGTTGGTCAGCCCAACCAATGTGCTCATTGTAAAATCCAGCATTTACCAATAGAAAAAATTCTGGTCACATGGACTTTCTTGTATTAATATATGCTACAGAGATTCCAGTTTTCTTAACTTAAAAAAAAAAAATCAATAAACTTAGAAATCTGGACACTTCAAAAGTGCAAGAGAGATGGGATAAAGGAACTGCGAGGATAATCAGGTGTGTTAAATGTCGCTGATTATCCTTTTATTTTCTTTGTCCTGTCTCTCTCGTAAGTATGAACTGTCTGAATTTCAATTTTTTTTTTTTTTGTTATTAACGGAGATCTTCCTTTCTCCATTGCTTCTTCTCCAAACACTGATGTACTGTAAGTGTGGGAATGTAAGTCCCATATGCATGCGCAGTACATCAAAAAAGCACTGTTGACCAAACCACACCAACCGTGGGTAAATCCAGCATTACCCACACCCAGACATGGGTATTGCTATAATAACTGCTTCATAACTCCTCTCATATTCTGATGAACTGCTTCTGGAGGAAACAAAGGTGCAGCAAAGCCAGTAATAAAAAACAATCTGACCTGAATTTAACTGAGGCACTTCCTTTTTTGATGATAATTTAGCATGACAACTGAATACATTGTATCATGGGAGATGAATATAATGTTTTGTGCAGCTCTGTAGCCATAAAATGTTGCTACTCATCCTTTAAACAGCAAATCGTATGTGTGTGTGTGTGTGTGTGTGTGTGTGTGTGTGTGTGTGTGTGTGTGTGTGTGTGTGTGTGTGAGACTCAGACTGATAGATGCAGACTCAACTTTTTTTTTTAATTTTCCAATAATTGCTTATTTCTTATATTTTTAAATCATAGGAATCATAACAAATATAAGGCAACCGAGTCTTGCAGCAATTTACACCTTACAAATACCCGCCCTTAGACTGTATCTCCTTTTTCAAGGAGTGCTAGGCCAGTAAAGACAGGGATGAATTTGTAAATATCCATCCAGTCATCCATTTTCCTGTTGGAAGGAAGATAATGTATCACACTGCTTGATTTGCTCTAGGAGTCTATTGCAGAAGTGGGGATGGCACTGCATAATGAACCTATCTCTCTGCCATGTTTTATTTATCTGCTGGTGAAGATGTAAATTCCTGGTTCTAGTATTTGTTGGACTTGTTGATTTGTGGAGATACAAGAGATCCAGAAGCACCGTGTCCCTAAGGAAGGCAAGGCATAGTTCTCCCCTCCGAAGTCTATAAGATATTGAATATTTACAGTCTTTCCTGGTAGCTTAGGGATTTTAAGCCAATGATCTTCTTACTTTGGAACCTCTGTGGTCTTTCTAGTTGTTTGATATGTCCAGTGAGGTACATCTCATAGGAGGTATTGTACTCAATATCTGGTCTAATCAATGATGCATATGATGGCATAATGACCTCTTTAGATCTGGATGAGATGCATCTGGCAAAAAGCTGAACCACATAAAAAGGCTTTCTAACTACTAAGCTTACAAGATGAGCAAAGCACTGTGAGTCATCAGCTCATGTTTCAAGGTCTTTAACAACATTTTCATGTTGGAGTGGAATGTTGTCTATTTTATTCGCTACCGGAAGGGTCATTTACCAAATGTTACAATATTGCACTTCTTAGCATTTAATTTGAGACCATTTTTAGTGCACCAAGTATTTACAAGTATACATTCTTGCTGTGGGGCTTTGGGGTTACTTGACAATGACTACAGGTTATAGTCATCTGCAAACTTCTTTAGCCAGAGATCTTTGTTCATGGTCTGGAGGACAGAAAAGTAAATGCCAAATTCTCTATTTGTATTTATTGTTTTTTTTAATTTATTTTGTTTGGTAAAAATGTAGGTGTACTGGTCAGAATTATCCACTATGACCCAAGTGACAAAGTAACAACAAATGAAATGATAAGCATATTTTTCTGTTTCCTTCCCTCCAGGGCCTTGCCTGATGGCTCCTCTACTGACACTCAATCAGCCTGTTCCTGGATTACCCAACGCAAGCCTGATGTTCTTGCTGCAACTGAAACTTGGCTTAAACACAGCATAAACCACTCTGAAATTATACCTCCCGGCTAATGACCTTATAAAGAGGAAAGGTGGTCATATTGCTTTAATATTTCCCAACAACTACCACATTTCCCCTTACAAGAAACCAGTACTAAAATCCAGTTCAGCAGAGCTTCTTATTACTTTCCCGAAATTAAACAGTTATAAACAAATATGTATTACTGTTCTTTACATCCCTTCTGGTGACAATACGGCTGTACTGGAAGATATCCTACATTGGATATCCATAATAGTTCCACAAGAAATAATACTACTAGGTGATTGGAATGTCAATTGGTTGAACATAAAATCTAACTCTGCTACATCTAGCATGAACTTTCACACAACTAATTAATAGCCTCACACGTTATAGCAAGACATCAAATTCCCTATTAGACTGGATCCTAGTAATGGGCCCTAGAAAATACGCCACCGCAGGTATGATACCTAATTGCCTCAGTAATTATCTCCCAGTCTATACAGCCAGAAATCTCGCATATCCATTCAAACATCCTGTTTATAAATAACATGCAGTCTTTCCAAGTTTAACCCAGAAATGTTCATCACTATCCTAGCATCTATTAACAGAAACATCCAAACACTCCTCCTCTTAGATGGAGCTATAAAGTAATTCAGTACAATTTTCTTGAATATCCTAAATAGACTTGCACCTCCTAGAAGGAAGATTCTAAAAACAAATAATGTAATTTGGCTATCCAAAAAGAGTAGAATGCTAATGCAGGATAGAGAAAAAACATGAAAAGAATGGCAAAAATATAAAACACAACAATATCTTGAAAACACCAGAATGCTTCACAATTGTACTAAAAATAAATAAATGAAGACAAAAAGCTATACTATAATAGCTTTCAGAATAATAGTAAACACAACTTTAAAAAATTCTGTACAGCCATTAAAGAAATCTTGCATCTAGGCTATACACTCAACTGCAACCCCTCTCCCAATAACTCAGTCGAAACTACAAGAGTTCAACTCTTATTTCACAGATAATATAGCATCTCAAAATAAGAATTCCCCAACATTTAATCCTAACTCAGTCCTGCAGCCACATATCACTACACCCATTTTCACCTTCAAACCTGCGTTGACTTCCTACATAAAACTACTCTTAAACAAACTCAAACCAAGCTCTACTTCAGCTGATGACCTTCCAAGCAAATAACTTAAAAAGGCAGCAGATAACATTCCATATCCTGTCTCAATCCTTATAATAAGTCAATCCAGGAATCTCACGGTCCCACTCTCTCTGGAAAAGGTGCACATTATCTGTCTGGACAAAGGAGGAATTTCAACAGTCACTACTAATTTTAGACCTATGGCAATCTTAACTCCCTCTCCAAAATACTTGAAAAAATGCATTCAAAAACAATTGCTAAACTATCTCCTGCAGGAAGAACTCTTTTTTCCCCCCACACAGCATGGCTTCTGTTCTTCCCATTGTACTAACACTGTACTTTTACCCTGTATAAATACTGTCAATAAGGCTAGACATAATGTCAAGCTAGTCTCCTCCTTATTTCTAGACTTGTCTAAAGCCTTTGACAAAGTTTATCACAGCAAACTTTTACTTCAATTGTTCTCATTAGGTCTCTTGAAGCCCTTCCTTCTATGATTCAAAAGTTATCTGTACAATAGGTATCAGTCAGTAAAATGGCACTCCATCCTCTCTCCATACCTCCCATTCAGTACTGGTGTAGCACAAGGCTCTGTCCTTAGCCCCTTCTCTTTAACATTCTCACCAGCACCCTCCACACATCCACACAACAGGTCTCCCTAATACAGTACACAAATGACTCCACACTAATTTGCATATCTGACAACATGTCACATCTCCAAAAAATGAATTAGGAAGCTTTAACAGCCACTGAAACATGGCTTTGTAACTCACAGTTCATACTCACCCCTAAAAAAAGCAACTTTCCCCCCAAATCCCTGTCTCACAAAAAACAAAAGACCTCTATCTTGATAGTACATTTGAAGTCACTTCTCATATCAAATTATTAGGGATGATAGTGAATGATAATCTTAAATTCAACTTGGATGTACAAAATTGCATAAGAAAACTCATCGAAAACTAGGGATACTTTATAGAGTCAAAAACTTTCTCACCAATGCAACTAAAGTGACACCTGCCACTACTTTTATTTTTGTAATACTTTGGAGCTTTTCTCCTCAGGCCTCTGCTGAAAATGGGCTCCTACCCAGTTGGAGTTTTCCAGTAATCAAATGTCAATAAATAAATAAATAAATTCCAAGGGCACAATAAGCAGGTACCTCCACGTGGTGCAAAAGCTCAATGGCCCATTAGTTCCAACCCAAGAACCCCAACTGGTTATCCATTCCACAGTGAGAATTCAATGGTAGAAAGCAGGCTAGCTTGCTGGTTCTGGGGCAGCCTAACCTGTTATGGGTTTATTTGCTTTCTTCAGGGCGATTTTACTACCTTCCCTCTCAGTAGCTCTACTGATCCTGTTATATTAGTTTCTTAGGAGAAGCATGCTTCCATATGTTGGATTCCACTCACCTTAGTGGTGTTAAGTGCCATGACTGTTCAGGCTTGTCTCTGTACTCATAACACTTAGGCTGGGCAAGCCGGCAAGGACTGTTCACTCCCATCATTTCCTGGTCAGCTTCTACAGGTGCCTGAGCCACTAGTCAAATGTGGATTGCTTGTACCATAGTCAGGGTTTATTCCTGTTTGCCATGGAGCTAGTCAAACGGTATGATACACAGGAGACACTCCAGGTGCAGTTAACTGTTGACAAATCACCTATTCAAATCATAGCTAGCTACAGACCCCCAACACATTACATTAGCACTTCATGATTTTGTATATGCCATTGTGGCTAAACTTACATTAAACAAGTTCAGGAGAGTTCCACCAGAGCATGTTTGGTGCTTTATGTTAGGTATCCAGGTAAATTATCTAGACTGTGGAAGTAGTATTTTTGATTTCAGCCCGCACAGTTAGGGCATGTTCCTTAATGATCTTACTCAGTTTCAATGCATTCATGAATTTGCACGGTTTCATTGACTATTATGGAATGTGAAGTTGATACTGAATCTGTCTGTTAGTATATTATATGCGTTTTGCATTAGAAGATGCTATTTTGGATCACTTCAACACAATGTTGGGCATTATTTCTTCATTTCATCATGTAACTAAAGAATGATTTATAATTGTCCTTTGCTTTCAATGCTAGTCTTAAGTCATGTCTGGATTTTGTTTTCCTGATAGTAGTTTTTAGTTCCTTTCTAATCTTTAACACAGTTATTGATATGGGATGATTTTGATTTGTTATAGGACTTCTGAAGTGTTTTATCCTATTTCTATTGATGGACCACCATGCTTGTCATGTCTAAAATTTACTGTATCTTTGGGTATAGTAGGGACAACTCAACATTAAACAGTTAGGGTGGACTAAAATGTTACATAAAAAGTATCTGAGGCTGCATCAAAATGTGTAATATTACAGATAAATTGTGAGAGATCATCATAGGATTTGAGTAGGTTTGCATATTTGAAATCCTTAAGTTTAGATGTGTTAATTTCATAGATGTATGAAATGAAAGTGTGACATGCTTATATTCAGATTTAACCAGGGATGGGGATTCTAAAGGAGTAGCACATGTGGGAGCTATGTTGGATAGGCCCAGGTGTAGAATGCTCTGGCCTCTGGATGACTGGTTTGCTATTTGCTGTAAGACATTTCCATTTATTAAGTCTAGGGATCTCTGTACATGCCTGCCTTTAAGGTTAATTGAAATTGCCTATTGTAAATAAATTGCTTATTATTGATAGCTCAGTAAGTATATTAAGGAATTTTTGATGGTCCTCTAGGGACATGGAAGGTGTCCTATAACAGAGAATAAATTGATATTTTGTTTTGGGTAATAACAACAGCCACCCAATTAATGTCAACAGCGCACATACCTTAATTCAACTGCTCAACCAAACAGCATAAAAATCTCTGAGTACATTATAGCATATATATATATATATATATATATATATATATATATATATATACATACACACACACACACACACACACACACACACACACACACACACACACACACACACACACACACTTTATACAATTTATATAAATAATCTGTGTTAAATGCATGAACCTCATTGTAGTCTGTTTCTACTGCTTAGGCACAATATGATCTGCTTCTATTGCCTTTATTGATTGTGTTGTTTCCACAGACTTGTATTTGATAGTACTGATCATACTAATTTTCAAAGTGTTTTCTTATACATTTGTATTGATTTTCCTTATGTAATACGATTTTCCTGGACCATAAAGGAGAATGGTCTTTTTGACCAGGCTGCCTACCTGGTTAACACACAGTAAATCAATAAGTAAAAAATAAATAAGTGAATAAATAAGTCAGAGCATGATCAGTTTGAGGGTGTCTAGGGATTTACTTGCAGGTGATACAATCCCTGACAAATCTGGAGACCCAAGCTTGAATGCATGCTACATACAAAACCTAGGTACTGAGGGAGTGCTGTCTCTACAGTGAAACAGGTTTCATTTGCCACACGTATATAGATGTATTCAAGTTGCAGGAAAACCTCACAATCCAGCAATTTCTTATTAAGGCATCTGGCATAGCCATACTGGAGGTTCAAATTAGCTGTATTTTTCTCGGGTCTATATCACGAAATCGAATGTTGTGAACGCCGAATACCGGAAGGCCAAACTTAGTAGTTCGAAAGTTGAGAATGTCGAAGCCACGGAAACCTGAATTCTTTCCCAGGGAAAGAATTCAGTTGGCCGTTTCTGCGGCTTCGACATTTTCGGACCGGGTCAAGGTAAGTGTACGGACGGGTAGTGACGGACTTTAAGGTTAGGGCTAGGTTAAGGATAGTGCATAGATAGTGGTGTATGTTAAGTTTAGTGTTGGTTCTGAAGGTGTTTGGTGTGATTGTGTTATGTGTGTGTTTTTCGGAACAGCGAATTTTTTCCCTGGGAAAAAATTTGCTGTTTTGAAGTGTCGATGTTATCCGAATTCGATCTTCCAAATTTGAACTTATGGTGTTCAACATTTTGGAAGTTCGATTTCGTGATATAGACCCTTTTTCTCTGCTATGTTGTGATGTCTAACAGTTGGACTATGAATAAAAAGGCATTATGGGAGCAGCATAGCTTTATTCAGTACATAAAAACCATGCAGTGAGAACTACAGGCAATCTCTTGAAAAGCAATTTGGACTGACATCCATTTTATCTCAAGATGACACATGCTAGATTCCCTAGAATGACACCAACTACCTAGTCAGTTGTCAAAACCAATTATCTTTTCTTTGTATTTAGGCATCATTCTGGGTGAAGGTAGAATTGCATTCAGGACCGTTGTCAGAATCAGAATCAGATTCACATTTATTGGCCAAGAATGCACACCTACAAGGAATTTGACTGCAGTTTCAGTGACTGTCCAAGTATAAATTACATAAATGACATACATACAGCTATTAAGGACAAGACAAACGACATACATGCAACTATTAAGAACCATATAAAAAAGTAAATATACATATACATAGGTGCAAGAAATACTGAAATAAACTCTGAAAGAAACAAGTATTAACAATATGTAAACAATACTGTAGAATCCTTGTAGGCGTGGGAAAAAGAATTCCCCAACCTAATAAGCTGAGTTATTAACTGTTTATGAACTGGATGGCCTGTGGAAAAAAAACTGTTGTTATATCTGCTTGTTTTAGTGCGTATTAATCTATAATGCCTGGCTGATGGTAACAGTTCAAAAAGATGGTGACCTGGATGTGAAGGGTCAGTGATGATCTTCCCTGCCCTTTTCATGACTCTGGAATAGTACAGGTCCTGTAAGGAGGGAAAACTAGCACCAGTGATATTTTCAGCAGACCTTACTATTCGATGTAACCTACTTTTGTCATGACTGGACAGAGATCCAAACCACACTGTTATGGATGAGCTGAGAACAGACTCAATGACTGCTGTACAGAACTGAATCAATTCTTTTGGGAGGTTGAACTTTCTCAACTGTTGCAGAAAGTACATTTGCTGTTTTGCCTATTTGCTGATGGACCCTACATTGGTCTCCCACTTCAAGTCCCGGGAGATTATAGATTTGAAGGACTCCTCAACTGACACAGCAGTATTAAATATAAAGAGGGAGGATTTGCCTGCATTTGACAAATACATAGTGAGATCAAAATGTCTCTCTGCATGTCCCTCAAATTTGGGTCCACAAGTCATTCACAACTGCATAGGCTACCAAAATATGGTAGTCGTATTTGCCTGATGTGAGGGACTATAGAGTTCTTATAACATCAAATATTATAGTGCTGGACAGTCAACTAACTTTAAGCCTGTCCTTCCCACCCTCATATGTATAAAGTCAGTCTGCCTGAAAACAGTCACCTATTACTATGACATTTCTAGTTGTATTCATGGAATTAGTGGTAGTGGATGGTCTACGTACTACAGCCTGGAGACTCTTTACTATGTGTGAGGAAGGTGAAGTAGTGTTTGTGGATTTCTGTTGAGACTTTATGTTTTTGGTTCTAGGAGGCTTAGGGAGATACTTTTTGTCTGACTCAGCATATATTTGTTTGATATGCTTATGTTTTGATGTAGGTAGTAGTATGTGGTACTCACAGGTCAACTTACTTGGTGAGCGGATAGACTCCAAATTGTATACATACTTACATCTGGCATAGACTGAAGTATTTGTATCAAGTAATAGTTTGTCTGCAGTCATCTGGCAGCGCAGCTCCCACACTGTCCAAGAATATAAAGTGCTATGAGATTGGCAATAGAAACGACTCTTCTTATGCACCCAAGAATACAGTTAGTAGAGTAATAATAAAGAAAAATACACAGTGCATTCTAGCTTTTAGGAGCAATAAGAATTGATTTAATAAAGGAAAAGCTAATGGAAAACAAGTAAAAACACAATGAACATGAACTTGTGAAGAATGTTTGGGGATGAGTAGTACACAAGAACACAGTGTAAATCAAATCACTTGTGACTATTTAGTGCACATTGCAACCATGCAGAACGTAGGGCAGCACTGTGAAAATGCAGGCAATTTATATCAAGACAAGATGGCCAACAGCAGCAGCACTCTAAAGTCTAAAGCTGTGAGAGACCTAAACAAAAGCCTGTCTGTCTCTTCTCTCACCTAGAGTAAAACCAGCAATCAGCAATATTACTTAAAACACAAAAAAAGAGTATAGCTATCACAGTATACTAACTATAACGGTAAAACAGTAAATTCACTTATCCCACATCTTGTAGGGCCTGGTAGTGCAGTCTAATCTGGTAGATGATGTGAAAATCAGGAGCTTTCAGATCAGAGTGTAAAACTCTTGTCTTTTTTTCTTTTTTATTGTCATTCAGTAGTTGGCTTTCGCCTACTCTATTAGCATCTATATTTTATGTGATTTAAGGGTTCACAAACTACATAAGGACTACAATAATTTTTTTCTAGCCCTCCCAGGATCTAGCAATTGTGTTTAAAAATCAAGTTTTATAATGTACAATAGCCCTGATGGAAAGCACATGGTCTTAATAGAAATTAATTGTTGCAGATTATGAATTATGAGTGCCCTAATAAATCCTTTAATAAGAAATGATCTCCTAAAGAGTGTGATATTACCTCCATCTATTATGTTTCCGAATATGAGATCATGTCTCCTAAGGTCAATGAAACAATTAGGAGATAATGAAACATGATTATTAATGACATGGCTCTGAAATAAATGTTACCATTTAAACCACGTCTATAAGAAATACTGCTATAGGAATATGCTCGTATGTCACCACCTTTGAAACTTGGTATTTATGCAGTATATAACATGCATTTTAAGGCCACATATCCTTCTGGTTCTGGTGGATGCTTGTAATCACAGTATGTGGGGGTAGTATTATTATAAAACAAGTAATATGGCACATTCTTCATTCTGCCTCTGTTCTAAACATGCTTATAATGCAGAGACTAGCAGATACTACTATGAAATGTCAACTTACTGAAAGCCCAACATTCCAAAAGAATGAAAAAAAATACCCAAAACCCAAAATAATGAAAAAAAAATCCTTTTTTCTTTTTTTTTAGCATGTGGACAAGCCCCCCAGCCCCCCACAACCCCCATATATAGATATATCTATCCACACACCAGGATCATAAAATCTTAAAGCAGGAAGAAATCTCCCTAAAGAGTAAATCATTGCAGGAGCATAATTTGAAATGATACTGGCAATGATTTCTTAGGGGAAAAATCTTTAGCGTTATATTGACTGTCTTTTTTTTTTTTCTCTGCAGGTTACTGATGCTTGAGCAGTTTGATGTCACTTTAACCAAAGATTATAAGGACACTTGAGAGATACAAAACAATACAACAAAAGTAGTCTTATAACTTTGCACCTTTCTGCTTTCTGTGCTAAAACAGATAACAGATCCTGGGATCATAATGGAACCTAGACTGTTCACCAAAGAACAAAGTTAAAAGGCAGCTGTGAAGGTCGACGGGATGCTGCAATGCACAGCCAAAACATCAGACAGTAGTGATGCTCAGATGCTGACATGTATGTGTGCACATTTTTGGGATAAATATAAACTTATCTAATCTTCCTGTTCTTGACATACAACTTATCTCCGGAACGTTACATTTATTGACAATTCATAGTGCTGCAGAACTTGTTACCTACCTTAAATAAAACTAGCAAGAAGTAAATTTCATAAAACCAGCAAGAAGTAAATTTTATATTACTACCTAGCAGCACACCAAAACCTACTAAATAACTGTCTCTACCCTGGGGAACACAGACATTAATGCTTGTGATTGTGTCCCCCCCCAAACCCTTTATTTTCATTGCATTCTAATGCTATGATCAGACAACCTCTACAAAAGTGAATCACTGCTACTAAATAAATCACAAAATAACACCGTCAGTAACTTTCTCCTAGACAAAATATACTTCCATATGAGCTACTATTATTGGGAAAAGCGTCCTTAGTTGGTAATAGAATAATTCACTGAATGCAGAATACTATAAATATATAGATTTACCAACAGACTTAATATAATGAGAATTAGATCATGTGTGTGTGTGTGTGTGTGTGTGTGTGTGTGTGTGTGTGTGTGTGTGTGTTTGTGTGTATGCATGTGTGTGATCTTTGAAAAAAAAATGTGAAACCACCACCCCACTTTCACTGTGGATACCACGGGCTGAAAAGCAGCGGTAAAAGGCTAGGAATGAAGAGCTATAACGAAGGGAACAAAATACATTGAGAAAGAAAAGTATGTGAGTGTGTAATCACTGTAGTGAATCCTTGGGCTTGTAAACCCAAAGATTTAACTGACTTTGAGGGATTTTCACTGTAATAAAGCCATTCAAAATTGGACAGTCTTAACAAGATATAGGGGTGAGTTCAGAAAAAAATCCCTTTTCGAATGTGTAATGGCCAAAAAAAAAAAAAAAAAAGTATGCAATATGGCCTGATGCTGATTAACTATGTAGTAGAAATTACATTTTTCAAAAAGGTTAGAATAAGTAAGGAATTTGTTGGAAAAAACACAACAGGTAAAGGAATGATTGGGACTGCACTATAGAGGTCACATGATTTCATGTGCCCTGTAGCTTGTATGCAGTGTGCTAGTGGCGATGAAGGTTCACACACATAATGACTCATGAATCAAGACAAGCACAACTGATATCCCAGCTAATTAATATACAGGAAATTCCATACTACCTTTATATTATAAACGGTAAGTAAATTGGTATACATGACAGGCAGAAAGTGGAAAGAGCAAGCAGAAAAACACTTACAAGGGTGATGAGAAACTGAGGAGATGTTTGTGGGTGGGGAAGAATCTATACCTTTTTGTTGCAGTAAGTGCCCAATTTTTTTATATTTTTAAGAAAGACAGAGGAGGAAGGTAGCCAGAGGAAGATGTGAGAAGGAAAGATGGTATAGAGTTGGTAGGATGGGTGGGCAAAAAACAAAAACAAAAAAAAAACTAAATATCCAGACAAGGATTAACAGGGAAGATAATTGACATAAATTGA
The DNA here is from genome assembly GCF_019279795.1 of Protopterus annectens. Lineage (NCBI taxonomy): Eukaryota > Metazoa > Chordata > Ceratodontiformes > Protopteridae > Protopterus > Protopterus annectens. The sequence goes on from NC_056726.1 coordinate 477,694,745, forward strand.
GAAAACACAAAAGAGAGACAAAGATAGAGGGGAGGACACTTGGTGGTGGACAGGAATGGACTACAAAATGGAAGGACCCAACCTGAGGTCACATTCATGGATGGCCCAGTCACTGTCAGCCAGATTGTCAGGGCCAGGTAGCTGTGCCATTCTGGTATTTACACAAGGGTATACACCTGGCTGCTAATGTGGGTGTCCAGCTGTAGATCCCCCAAGGCTGTCAAGAGGCCTTTCACCATCTGCCTGGTAACATACTGGGACCCTGAGGTGACATCTAGCCCCAACCTTAGACAGTCCACCAGAGGATGTTTGCAATCTCTCCAAGTCATCCCCCACATCCCCTCCCCACTAGATAACCTGCATTACCATACAGAGAGGCAGGTTGGGAGACAGCTGGGGGGCCCAGCACATGATGCCAAGGCAAGTGCATGGTGTGGTTTCTGCAACTTCACCATATCCAATACCATAGTGAACACTATGTAAAATGTGAACATAAATGGAAACAAAACAAAAAGGACAAATTAAAAAATCACTGATAAAGGGGAAAAAATCACAAAAGGAAAAACAGTTATTGGCAATGTTTTCTACAATGGGTGGCAGTGCAGTCACTTGAGGAGTAAAATGCTATTAGGTATGCAGTAGCAAACAAAAAACAATACATAGGCCAGACAAAAAAATACTACAGCAGTATGTGTGCCTCAGGTCTCAAGGCTAACTGGCATCTAACCAATCCCCCATGTGTAGTATACGTATATGGATAGTACGTGAGTTGAAAACAGTGTTACTGCAAGAGCCAGTAAACCTGGACTGAACAGCCTCATGATCCTGAAGTGGCCAGCTCATAGGAGATTACAGTCAAGTGAAATACAGCCTAGCAAGACAGTACCCTGCATGCCATGGCAGAGACCATGCCAGGTAAACAGCACCACAGATATCCAAAAATAAAATGCTTAGGACTCCAAAACCCACTGGTAGTAATATGTCATAACACAAGACAGTCAACCATGAATCAGCACCCAACAGCCTGTCAGATGAATACCCATGATATACCAGGTATTATTGTCACAAGAAGGGTAGTTGAAATGGGCATCCAAAGCTAAGGCAAGGCAAACTGACCAGGGCACTATGTAGTAATGACACAGGCATGGTTATAGACACAGCACTGAATGAAGATGTCTGGATATGGGAGCTGAACTGGATGCACATTCATGTGCTTCTTTAAGAGATGCATCAGGTTGCTATTTCCTTATATTAGTAATGTATTTTAGTGGCATAGCTGGGCTGTGAGCTCAAGAAGGCCCATCCCCACCATATCACCTCTACAGATGAATTTGAGATGCAGGCACAATGACGTATCACAGGTGGTATGCTTGTTTACATTCTTTGGATAGCTGTTATTTATATAGTTGCTACATCTTGGAAAGTGGGAATGTCACATAATAATGTTATACATGAGAGATTATCTATCTGCTTCATATGTGCTATGCTTACGTGGTCCACTGCCAAGGAATAAGCTATGTCTGATGATGATGATATAGAATCAAACGCTGACAGTGATGATGGCCTTATGCAGTGCAGTCTGTGGGCATAGTGCCACTGTAAACAACAGTAACTGCTGAGGGTATCATATTGCCCATGGACAGTGGCACATCTCTATTGCCTGTAGGACCTACATCCTCATTTCCAGTGCCTGTGAAAGCACAGGTCATGCTCCTCACTCCACTCAAGGTGCATCATTGTCTCCTGCCCATGGAACTGCAGTTGGCAGTGGTGCCTCCACAGAATGTGGGGACAAAAGTTGGATGTGGTGAGTCTGTGGTCATCCCCAGGATGGCTCTCCCGAACATTTCCTGAAATGGATGTCACAATGGGCATTGCACAGTACATCTGCAGGGTAACTATTTAGGCAAAAGTGGATGTCACCAGTACTATGGCAGTGATAAAAGTTGCAATGTGTGGCCTGTGTGATGATGTACAAGAGGTCATTAATTGGCTGGGTCAGTTGAATGGCAAATGGAACCATCTGACAATATGTGCCATGGCCGATGCTATTTCTCTAGATGCTGCTCATCTCTGTCAATTATGGGCACACCCCACAGGGCAAGTAGGTCAAGCTCACATACTGCTATCTCTCCACACTACCCTTTGACAGTGTGCCTTGTGCAGCAAAACGTGGCCACACATGCAGACATGGAGTATGAAGCAATCAGGCACATGGCATTAGCATAAAGTCACGATCTTAATCTTTGCCATTGCTTTGGATGCTGGGCATTGGTGTCAGTGCTATTGCTTAGTGGACACACACCCATTGACAAGGATATTCATGATCTGCATTGTGGTCCACAATGCGTTTCACACAAATGCAAATGCACAGTGCAGACACATTTGCATGAACTGTATCCCTTGCTACCCATTCTGAGTAAATAACACTTACTATTAGATACTTACCTCACCTCTGGAATGACTACCCCCTCTCTACACAGTTTACACAGCTCCCCCAAATTTCCTGGTCGTATCACTCACTTACTCCCTTCCACATCTTTTTGTAACTCCCTCTCATCCTTATGTAAGGTACTGATTCCTCTTACTGTGTCCCTCCCCACCTGTACATATGATGACCATTATGCTCTGCTATTACTGGTGTCTTATATGAGTAGGTGATGCCTTATACACAGCATAGCCAGTCAGTCAATGCATTTTGTAAACTACTGAATGTATCGGTTTTAACCTTTCTTGTGCATAATATGGCCATTAGCTGTAGAAGAGATGTCATTTCTTTGCCAGTGCCATAGCATACTGTGTCTGACTCTGCCTCTCATGGTCTTAGGGCCACAGGTAGTTACTAGGCTTGCAGTCCAGGGGACCATTGAAAAGCCTAGCCCAAATTTTCAATTGTCTCCAAGAACTATCTAATTAAGTGACTTGCTCAAGGTTACACAGTGGGTGCATATGGACTGAGAAAATCAAGCCTTGATCCACAGGAATGAGATCTCACAGCCTTAACTTGTGCCAACTGTCAGACTTTTAAATGTTATTGACAAGGGCACAGCTCCATAGCAAACCTTCCACATACCAGCATTACAGCATAGATAAATACTAGGCAATCGGTATACAGACTATGATATGCTTAGTCCATAACCTAATAGTCATTAGGTGAGAATCAAATGTTGTACCTTGTGTCTGTAAGATAAACACTTTAACTATTATATATCAAAAAACACCATTCGATTTAGCGACCATTTCCTGATTGGAAATACTTGAAAATCCAATTCTGGATTTGACATTGTTACCACTTTCTGTATAGGTGCTCCCTCCGATGTGGACGGCACAGTCTTTTCAAATGCCTTATTCAAGTATCATGTGATGTTCGTCGACACCATTTTGGTGACCTCAGATACCAAAGGTGTGGAAGCTTTTTTACATACTTCAGAATGCTCATTTAAAGGCACAGTTTCTTTTAAAGTGTTATTATCACTTTATTCATACCCCGATTTCCCATGTATGTCTTGATACAAATTCAATGAATATAGTCTATTTGGCAATATGCAATGTCTGTTCTGCATATTATGTGGGAAAAACAAATAGAAAATTCAGGTATAGGATAAAGGAATATATAAATAATATTAGGAAAGGGACCTTTACCAATGCGCTCGCGAAACATGTTAGTGAGGAGGGACTTTATTATGCCAACACTAATATAAAGGTAGCTGACCCATACAGGGATTGAACATTTAACCTTGGTGTTATTAGTACCATGCGCTAACTGATCTAACCAGCAAAAACTTCTGAGTGTCTTCCTTTGCAGGCAGCTACTCCACTGGCTCCTCAACTGGCACCTTCTGTGCTACTGGCTGCAGTTCTGCCTGTTCCTCAAATGACAATTCCCTGCTGTAGCCATCCGCATGCCAAAATGTTGTGTAAAATTGTAAAAGCAGCAAATATCTTGCTGCAGGTCACATGAGTATATTGTGGCATGTCAACAGAGGAATTTAAGCAGCAGAAGTGGGCCTTCATCAGGTCAAACACACACTGAGCAATATCGTGTGTTTTATGACAGTGCAGCATTGTATTGCACCTCAGCCATGTGCTGTGGGTTGTGTATCATGTTTTAAATGTCATTATTGAAATATTTTCAGATATCTTAATGGAATTATTTAATTTTTGCATATAAATCATTTTATATCTTCACCTCTAAGAAAAATATAATCCGTTGTTGTTGTGTCTTTCGGCTTATCCCGGTTAGGGGTCGCAACAGTGGAACTCCGGTCCGCTAATGTTTGTTAGTGGATTTTTACATGCCGAGTTACCAGCCCTGACGCACAACCTTCAACGAAGGCACGCCCATTCATGCATGCCTCCACACAGAAGACGCTCTAGCTGAGAATTGAATGCGACAACGTCTTGCTGTGAGGCAACAACGCTACTGCAGCACCAATACCACGGGTCTCAAGAAAAATATAATCCGTAATGATTATATTTTAAGCTGATGTGCATTATTCATTAGAATTGTCTTAGATATAATGTTTTTTTATAAAATTTTAAACATGGTCAATTACCAATGCAAATGATAATGGGGAAGGTTAGATGACCCTGTTAGCACCTTTATTTATATTTAATGTTTAAAATAAAAAGGAACCCATTTTAAATAAACTTTACATTTTTTATAAATATTTTTAATAAGAGTAATGAATTTACACAATAATTTATCTAAACTGAATGTGCTCAACATATATTACCAATTTACAGAATCAAGTATTTTCTCCAAATCTAAACCTAATACTGCTAGTTAAGATTTAGTCATAAAAATATACTATGTCATTGTTATAATTTTATTTATATTATCTTGTATTTGATGATTTTATATAAGCCCTTTATATATTAAAACATCTACAACATATTTAGTCAGTTAGAAATTATAGAAATACATATGTTATAATCAATATTTAGTAAAGATATAGGTCTATTTGGGGGTAAAGATATGTGTCTTTACATTATTTATTTATAAGGGATATTATGTTGAATCATGACATGATTTTGGATTAACTAAAAAAATCTTGTTAACAGATGGCTTAATTCCTGATGAAACTTCTAAATCTCAGGTATCATTCCATTCAGATGATGGGATTTATTAACTGTATTTTTAATCAGTCCTTTAATCTGATTTATAGCATTCATTTTATTCCTACTTTGTTTCAAAGTTAACTTCCCAACAATATTCTCCTTCAGAAATGTCTCCATATGTTTCCATTGGTTTCCTCATCAATACTTTGGTTGAAGTCATCATTACAATGTAAATATGGTAAGCATTTCCTGAATATCTATTGTTTTTTTCCTTTTTTAACATTTAGAACATTTTTAATTTAAAACCAGATAAAAAATTAATGAACACCAGTGGAAGCAATAAATCCAAACACAGGACCATAACTGAGTTAATAGTTAAGCGCTTTCACTCACTTTAATCAACATGAGCTTCCTCAGAACAAACAGTTTTCCAGTTCAAAATGCATTTATAAACTGTCAATTAAATCACATGACATTCTTAAAGAAATCTAACCACTTATTAAAAAAAAATAAAATAAAAAAAAATAACCAATTTAAATACAATAATCTAATATGATGTATTATAATACATACAGTATTAAGTAATAAAATAAGACACTTATTATTGTACACTAAAATAATAGGTAGTCAAAGTAATGAACTACCTATTTCTAGCCATTGTTAAGAAACATTTAATGTTAATAGTGCCATTGAGGCCTGGAGTTTCATCAGCAACCAAAACTATTTGCCACAAACTTTCTTTACATTCTAAGAAGTCCTATAGTCACCTGTAAAAGGATCAGAATTAACCCTTTCTAATACAAAGAAAGAAAATTTCTTGAAGAGTAAACATTCTGTTGCATGCACTGCCAAAGCAGTAGTTCTATCCTTTTTTCTAATGGCTAAAACATGCTCATATATTCTTTTATGTAAAGCTCTAATAGTTTTTCCAACATAAAATATGTCACATGTATCACAGGTAGCACAGTATACAACATTGGTGGTGTTATAGGTGTAATAATCCTTAGCCCAGAACCTTCTCCCTATATGTTTGAATTCTATACTGGACACATTACTCATAAATCTACATTGTTTACATTTTCCACAGGAAAAACTACCAGCAAGCCTAGATGTAGAATTTACAGCCATCATCTTATTGTTTTCCAAAATATGCTTAATACTGGTAGTCTTCCTGTAAGAAACATGTGGTCTTAAACCCAAAATTTTTGTGAGTTTGGTATTTCCCATAATAACCTTCCAATGATCCAGTAAAATTCTCTTAATGCAGACCATCTCATTACATATTGGTATGGAAAAGCTAAAGAAAAACCAAAAGGGTCTTTACACTGAACACTTGGGGACACTTCCCTAAGGGTGTCCCTAATGCTCAAAATGGGACAAGCAGAAGTGTTTCTAAGTGCTAATACTTCCTGAATGATCTTCTTAAGCCAAACTAAATCATAGCCTCTCTCTCGAAAGAATTGTGTCAATTTGTCTACCTCGTAGAAAAACAGAATGTTCAGTTGTCAACCTATTGAGGCGTATGAATTGACCTTTTATCACTCCACCCTTTATATGGACAGGATGTAAGCTTTCCTTGTGTAGATACTGGTTAACAAAGGTGGCCTTCCTAAATATTTGACTCTTGAAATTCATTGACACAGTTTCAAAAGTTAAATGAAGATCTAAAAAATCTATAGACTCACCAAAACCTCCAACTGTGAATTTAAGAAAGGTGGTGCTACAATTCAGATGCTCCACAAAGGATAGAAAGCTACTGTAATCGCCCTTCCAGAGAAAGATCAAGTCATCTATGTAATGCCTATAGAACAAAATATTGTCTAAAAAAGCAAAACATAAAGAAATCTTAACTCCCAGTGGGCCATGACAATATTAGCAAAAGATGGAGCTACTCTGGACCCCATGGCAACACTTGATATCTGCTGAAAGAAACTACTACCAAATTTGAAAAAATTATTGGTGAGAACCAACTCCATAAGGGTACAAACAGTGTTAACTGTGTTGTTCCGAAGAGATGTATATTGTGTCAAATATTCTCTCAGGTATTCTAGACCTGCCTCCTGGTTTATACTTGTGTATGGAGGAGTGACATCTAAACTGGCAAAGAAAAAAGCTTCAGAAACTTTAAGTTCACTTAATAATTCTAATAAATGCCAAGAATCACGCAGATAGAACTTTGATTTCTGAACCACTGGATTAAGTATATTATCTAGCCAAATGGAAATAGGCTCAGTTTTAGAATGAGCTGCTGACACTATAGGTCTAAAAGGAGGGCTAACATGGTCTTTATGTACCTTGGGAATACTGAACAAAACTGCCATTTTAGGGTATTTAACCTGTAAGAACCTGTATGTGTCAAAACCTATGCTAATCTCACAAAATAAATCAAATAGCATCATATCTACCCTTTGAAAACAGTTAAGAATAAATTCACTAGTAACTTCTTTGCAACATTTGTCATCATGAAGTAAGGTTAACATAGCAGATTCATATACTGTAGTCTTCATGACTACTAATGAGCCCCCCCCCCCTTGTCAGCTTTCATAACTCTAACTTCTTTATTCTTACTCAAATCAAACAGGGCCTTTCTTTCTCCTTCTGGCAAGTTAGAAACATAAGGTCCTATACTCAAAGTTCTAAACTGTCTTTCACAAAGAGTGCCAAAAACTTGAATGGTAGAATTTAGAGCAGGATTGTAAGTGCTACTTTTCTTGAAAACTGTCACTTCACTCCTGACTTCAGGAAGATTATCAAAAATAAATTTCAGATTTAATTTCCTTAAATATAACCTGAAGTCAACTATCAATCTAGGGATATTCACAGTATTCGAAGGTATAAAAGAAAAACCACGTTTTAACACACAAACAGTATCTTGGTTAAGTTAATCACCAGTAAGATTCAAAATTTCAATGCCAAAAGTCAGTTCTTTTTCCGACTTTTCCCCTTTCCTTTGTTCTTGTTCTCCGCCTGTTGTGACCATTTTGGAGTCTTTTTGTTGCCCATGGAGTCCACCAAAAAAGGACCAGTACCACTGGCACCACCGAAGTTGTTGTTTGAATTTTGGCTAGTTTGACCATTACCATTGACATTGTCAATGGCACCAGAGCCACCAGAAATATCAGGCCCCACAGTCAAATTGTTATCATTATTGGCATTGTTGTTAACAGTCCCTCTAGTCACTGCAGAAAGAACTGTTTCCTACCACGGCTCAAATTGTTAGAGTTAAGTGGATATGCTGAGCCGTTTGAGTAGGAATTTAAATCTCTTGACAATTTACCTCGCTTCCTGACTATAACAGAAGCCTTGTGCCGGTCAACTTTAGCAGCTATACCACAATACAAATTGTTGAAAGAAGAAAAGCTCAGTGACATTTTAATATCTTTGTCTAAAGTCTCTAAATCACTTCTCATAGAGACAATGTCATTTTGTACTGCACCACCAGAGCTTTCATAAGCAAAACACCTGTAGAGTTGAATAATTCAACTAATTCTTTATACAGGGGATTGCCATAGTTGACAGTTAGGGAATCTAAAAACCCTTAAACCAAGTGATTTAGACACATAATGAAAAAATAAGGAGAAACAAAAGAAAACATAGACAAGGAAGGACAACAAGAGGCTGGAAATAAAGGGTGAACTAGCTGAAGAAACTGTAGAAGAAAAATATGGAGGGAAAAATGAAGAGAGAGTGCATACAGGTAGATAATTTAGTTCTAGCCAGTGAAAGATCTGAGTCTAAGGATCAAAAGATATTTGTACATAAACCCAGGAAAAATATACATTTGGGGAAAGAGTAAAACTAAGAAAATGCAAAATTAACATATTTCCTCTAATTTTAAAAAGAAGGAAAAACAACAATTTGAGTGCTTTCAGTAAATGTGAACAATACTATTAACATTGTAAGAAGGTTAGAAATACTGGAATGGTGTGCTAAATGTGATGTGGGTGTTATTCTGTTAGAAGAGGTAAGATTCCTGACAACTAAAGAAAGTAAAGAAAGACTAAAAACATAAAAAATTGTGGGGTGGAACTATAATATGGAAAACAGTGAAAATGTTAGATGTAACAGTGGCAAGGGTGGAGAGAATATGTTTAAAGAATTATAGCATTATATGCATGTGTAACTAGCAAGGGATGATAGAATCAGTTTCATCAAATATTTCATTATGTGGTGGTCAATACAGAAATTATAATTACAGGAGACTTTAACTGTGGCTTAAGCGGAAGATGGAAAAGAAAGGGAAAGATGTAAAAAGTATAGGAAGTGAAATGTGAGAAATTAACTTTGTGGAACAAAAGTCAATAGACTTACAGAAGGGGAGCATTTGGATCTGAAACTGATTATTTGTTATTATCTGAAGGCTTGGGGATAGCTAATGATGATACAGTATGTTGAATATTTAGCACTATGGATGCAGGTGATGGAAGAAAGAGGGTATATTAAAACAGAAAAGGGAATAAAGAGAATACATGAAAAATTATGGGATGCATTGGAGAGAGGGAAGCATTACAATTATGGAAGGGTAATTCAACCACGAAGCACTTCTATAAAACCCAGTCTAAATAGTTTTTTTGAATTTAAAAAGAAGAATAAAAAGTGTTTTTATGGCAGGAGAGAACAATACAATAGAGTATTATATTATGGAAAAATACATATATAAAAGAAATCAATAAAAATTCAAGGCATTACTATTTAGGCAGAGGTACTATTTACAAGTGAGAGGGGAGGAGGTATATGCATGTTTGGGTAAAATCATAAAGGGCTTCAACAATTGGCTACATTTCTGGTGTCATTCTAAGGGGATCCAGTATCTGTCTGCTTGGGATGACATGATTGACAGACCTTGATGCTTTGCCAGAGATGGCTTGCATCTGTCATCCCTGGGTTTCCAGGTACTGGCTAAGGCTCTTGGCACCCCTTAGTGCCTTTTTTAGGCGGTGTTCTAAAGACCAAATTACCAGCATAACAGCTATAAATAAATGCAATCTGAGGGTCATGCTGCTCAATGCTAGAAGTCTAAATCTCAAGATGCACTCACTGAAAACACTCCTCAAAATGGAGAGCATCGACATTTGTGCTGTAGGGAAGACCTGGTTTAATGCAGCAGAAAGCACTTCCACGCTACCAAGCTATAACTCATTCCACACCTTTTGGCCCCAGAACGTGGACCAAAGCTCCAAAGGTGGTAGTGTCTCCATATTCATAAAGGATATGCACACCTCCAGACTAGTAGCCCACCATAACGCATCTGAGATACTCCAGGTACAACTAACATTGGGTAAGACTGCAATTCAGGTCGTAGCCTGCTATAGGTCCTCAACCATGTCCCAAGACTCTTACTCCACATTCCTAAGCACCCTGGAAACTAATAAGATCCAACCCAGCACTCTCATACTAGGTGAGTTCAACTATCCCTCCACCAACTGTGAAAACTACTCATGCACCAATGCACTGGCCCAATGCTTCCTGGAATTCATCAGTTCCAATACCCTGGACTAGCTCATTCTTACCCCCACTAGAGGAAGCAACATCTTTGACCTGGTTATTACTAACATGGGCAACTGTTACTCTATACCAATAGTCAATTTCTCCCTGGTTAGATCCGACCACAAACTAATCACCATGGAAATCCACATCTCACCCACACCCCCTGCAAAGGTATCCACCATGAAAAACTTCTCCAAAGCTGACTTTGTACTTCTAAAAACAGAGGTGGCTAACGTCTCAGCACCCATGCCAATGTTGTATGAACATGTACATAAATGCATGGAACTAGCCATACCCAACAGAACCAAGACGCTCTCCTGCAAAAAAAGGAAGACAATTACTAAACTCTACAACAGAAGGAAGAAAGTGATGCAGAAAAATTTGAAGTCCCAGGAATGGCAAAATTCCCTTATTAGCCTCAACAAAAATTGAGATCCCTCATCAAAACCTCCAAAGCCAGCTCTGAAGGCAGAATTGCTGCAGACACTAAAAACAACCACAACGCCTTCTATAGTTATATCAAAATCTCCACATCAATACCCAGATTTGCTCTGAGTTACTGGACAATGGTACCTCCTATACTGAGCCAACAGATTTTGCCAACATACTGGCCAACAGATTCAGTGCCAACTTTACTGCTCTCTCCCCCGTAAAAGACCAATCTCAATACCCAAAGAATGCCAGGCACCCAGCATTACTGCAGCACAGGTTAAAGCTCCATTATCCAAAGCCAAGAATACAGCTTCCATGGGACCCGACAATATCCCTGGCTGTGGTCTACATGAATTACAAAGTGAACTGGCACCAAATCTGTGTGCCCTGTTCACCCACAGCCTCACCTCAGGCTTTGCCCCTACCGAATGGCACACTGCTACAGTCATCCCTCTCCATAAAGGAGGGGCGACCACAGACTGGAAATTATCGCTCCATTAGCCTCACGAGTCTGATATGTAAGGCTATGGAGCACATCATCATGGACCTAATTAACAAGGATATAGGGAATCTCCAAACTCTAGATCCCATGCAATTTGGTTTTGTGAAAAGTAGATCATGCCTGGTCAACCTGACTGACTTCTTTGAGTCAGTCACCAGAGCTGTGGATGAGGGTAAGGCAGTTCATACAGCTTACCTCGATCTGGCCAAGGCCTTTGATACCATTCCGCACTCAGGAATTATTGATAAACTCACCAAACTAGGCATCAACCCCTATATCATTAGGTGTGTTGCAAACTGGCTCACAGACAGAACCCACAGTGTGAAGATAGTGGACTCCAAGTCAGACTGCTAACCAGTCAAGAGTGGAGTCCCACAGGGATTGGCCCTGGGTCCTCTCCTGTTTGGCATCTACCTCTCAGAAGTCCAGGCCAACACAGAGGGACTCTGGCTGACCAAGTTCGCAGATTACTCTAAGCTGGGAGCCATTATTAACTCACCAAGTGATGCAGACATCCTACAGAAAGGCCTCACTGAGACCAAGGACTGGTGTTGAAACCATGGCCTTAAACTTAATGCTAAAAAATGCATCATCCATTTTGGGAAAAACTCAGTTCCTACTAATTATCACATCAATGGGAGCCCACTGAACACTAAAGGTTTTATAACAGATCTGGGGACACAGGTTGACAGCAACCTCTCCTTCAACCACCACATTGCCACTGTGGTCAGAAAGTCCTTCTATGTGGCACATTTCATTACCAAGGGATTTGCATCCAGGAAGAAAGAGGTCATCATTTCTCTCTACTCTTTCCTCATTAGACCAATCATAGAGTACAATACCCCATTTGGCATGTACCTCACTATACACCTGCAACAGCTGCAGAGGCCACAAAAGTACCTCACAAAGAGGATCCTAGGCCTTAAACACATGTCCTACATGAACAGACTAAAAAAACTCCAGCTAATCTCTGTCTCATATCATTTACTAAGAGGTGGTCTCTGCTTGACTTACAAAGCCATGTTATACTCAGCTCTGTTAGAAATGCTACATCTAAAGAAATCCCAATCCCTCCACACCACACACTACAGAGACCTCAATCTCATTACCACAATCAACAGAACATGCTGAGACAGGTTCATAACCCATAGACTGCCCATGCTCTGGAATAGACTTCCCATGTATGTCAAGCAGAGCACCTCACTGGCCCTCTTCAAGAGAAATCTTGATGAGTGGATGGGTAATAGAAAGTTCACCTCGGGGATCACTCCAGTGGCTCTACTTGATAGAGGCACTGGGAACTAATGTCGGGTGGCACGATGCCAGGGCACTTCTATGGGTTAGGCTTGTACAGACTCCGTGACCATTAGCCTAGTATATACCTATCAGCCTAAAAGGTATTAGTATAATATTAGTATAAGGAGAGGTAAAAAGAACTTAAAAGCAAATTAGAAATATCGTAGTACATCATGTAGAAAATATGTATAAGAGGAAAACAATGGAAAATAAGAAAATGGAAAGTAAAACAATCCAGAATGAATTAAGGAAGAATTTGAAAAAAGAAATTACTATTAATTAATTAGATAAAGTGCTTAGAAAAGTAAATGTCAATTCAGTATCAAACCCAGATGGTATAGGTTATAGAACGTACAAGAAATGAATGGACAGGCAAAGAGAATACTTGTAAATGTATTGAATGAATGGCTGAATGAAAAGTTTGATTGCGAACAGCTATGCAGTGGGATATTAACATTTACATGGAAAAAAGATGAAAAAAATGAAATAATAAAATAGAGGCCCATTGCACTGAATAACACAGATTATATTGTGATGAGAATATCAAGGAGAATGGAAGGAAGGATGACAGATATCATTGAAGAAAATATGTACAGTATAAAATGTAAGGGATATCAAGAATTGTTATTGGTTGTGAGAGAAATTGTGGATGATATTGTAAGTAAATGGAGGATGTGAAACTTATGGTAGGTGATATTAGCAAGCTATTTGATACAGTAGGACATGATGATTTGTGGGATGTTACAGAGAAGTACAGAATGGGTAATATAATTAGAAGAGTGTGCATATAAGCATAACAAAATAACAGAGTGAGAAAATGAGTGGCTGAGTAAAGAAATATGCATGAAGTGTGGTATAAGACAAGGAGGTCCCATGAGTGGAATATTGTTTGCACTGGTAATGAATGTGATAGTGAGTGAAGCAGCTTATAAAATGAAATATGTTAGATATGCGATGCAAAAGGAGGTGATGATTCCAGTAATTTTGACATGCAAAGATGATATAGTTGTAGCTACTAAGAACAACATTTGGATGAGGGAAGTGCTAGTTTGTTTGAATGGATGCTTAAATGAAATAGGACTGATACAAATAAAGCTAATAGTAAGGGTTCAGGTGATTTGGTGAAAACTGGAGGTGTATATTTTCAATGAGTGAAGTATCTTTGCTAGGAATAAAATTTGGCAAAACTGATGTAGTTGCAATGCAATGGGGTGGGGGGTTGATTAAAGAAATAAAAGAAATATGTCTTCCCTTTTTTACTTTTTCTAAGTATTTTGGGTTTTTAATACCATGATGGGAATGGACCCCATTCCTAAGTCAAAGTACGATTAAAGTTCATGAAATTAGTTTTGTTTCAATCTTTGATGTCAGCCAGAAGTGCTTTTCGCAACACCCACAATGTGCCCAGTAATAACTCCTTCTGCAATTCGTATGGGGTTACATGTATTGGTAACATATCTAAATATAATTGTAGATTATTTTTTATAAGACCCGATGCTTATCTACTATTGGAACTGTCTGGGTATCTTTCTTCCACATTGCTCTCATTTCTGCCTGCAGATCCTGATATTTTATGACTTTGTGTCTCTCTGTACGCAACACACTGTAGTCACTGGGTGTGGCAATTTCAATGATCAGTGCTACTTTTGTCTTCTTTTCATGGACCACTATATCTGGTTTTCTAGCATCTGGCTTTTGAACTGTTGATAATGGGTGATCCCATGTGATGTAGACTTCATCATTTTCTATGATGATTTGTGGCTCATGTTTCCAGTGTTTTTCAGCCACTTCAATACCATTATGTTTGCACAATCCCTAGTATCACAGTCTTGCTACATTATTATGCCTTTCAGTATACAGTCCTTCTGCAATTAGTATGTCGTAACCAGCAATGAGGTGTGCAACTGTTTCCAATTTGGTTTTACAAAACCTGCCTTTTTCTGTTCTCCCACATGTTCAATGGACTTTGTAAACCAGCGTGTATGTCTTCTGTGGAGGATGTATATATTAGCATTCAGGAAAAAGGTTTGTCTTGAAAAATGTAGTATTAATTGGAAAATTAGTGTGTCAAATTTTTATATGATCTGAGAAAAGTATGAAAAGGAAATTGTGCAACTGGTGTTTTCTTTCATATGGGTTTCAAGCATAAACCCACTGAAGAGAGGTGTGTTGTATATGACGGAAGTTGAAGTGGGATTGGGGTTACCCAATCCAATTGTTTGATCTGCTTCTTTAAACTTGTAGAGTATTAAAGTGGGTAAAGGAAGAGAAGGAGCATTTTTAACAGTGAGGGTGTTTAAATAAAAGTACAAACAATTCTGGGAGATGATAAGAATAAGAAAAAAAGAATATGTAAATGAAGAAATAAAAAAAATAACAAGAAAAATACTGACATGGAAAATAAAACAAATGTTGATCTAGAGAAAGACAGAAATGTGATATAATAATAGAATGAAACACTATTATTATGGCAAACCATGGGAAAATTTACCAGAAGACGTGATTACAGCTATTAAGACAAGGAAAAAGGGGTGTACCAAGATAGTAGAGTGTCACGATTTCCTTTGGAGACCAGTAAAGTGGAACATGCCATTTAGAAAGAAAGCTGAAAAAGTATGTTCATTTTGTGGGAAGAAAATGACAACACAGTATGCTTTTTTAAGTAAATGTTAAAGAGTAGCATAACTCTGAGAAAAGCTGTGAAAATAATTTATTTTGAGAAGATTAATGACATAATATAGATCAATATATGGTTTTATATATATATATATATATATATATATATATATATATATATATATATATATATATATATATATTGATATTGATATAATAATAAAAATAAAGAATATCCAGCAAAGGTAGATAAGAATTTATTTTATGTAATATTGGTTATTGGGAATGAAATACTGAATGAAATTTATTTTAAGATATATTGCAAGACAATCAGATTGAATCAGATTGTGGTTGTGGAAGAAGTAGTGAGGGTCAGTTATGGAAGAAAAACAATGACAATGTTATAAGAAAAATGATAAATATTAAAACAATAGAAAGATGTATATATGTGCCTGTAAATATGTACATTGTACATATGTAAATATGTAAATAATGTATTTTTAGGTTTTGTTAGGTGAAAGACCTGTACTGTTTTCAAGCACTAGGTGGCACCAAATGTTTGCTCCTAGTACATGGATGAAGGCATTAACATTGCTGCTGGGGAACTTCTGGGGAAAGGAAAAGAGAGAGAGAGAGAGAAAGAGAAAGAGAAAGAGAGAGAGAGAGAGAGAGAGAGAGAGAGAGAGAGAGGGGTGGGGGGGGGTGAAAGTGTAGTTACAGTGCTGAAAACCAGAGGTCTGGATACAGAGGTGCTGGAAAATTTTTTGAATAAAGGCGAGCCAAATGAAGGAGAGGAAACAGGCTGGAGTGCAGTGATGGATCAAGTGTTACATGAGCATCAGATAATGATGCTGGTAATGTGGTAGAGAAGCAGATTACAGAGGCTGACACCACAGGGACGTTTGGCTGATTGAATAATCAGTTTTAAGACTATGTCTCTCTAACTTGGTACTGTAGGGGGATGGAAATGAAGCAAAGAAAAATATGAAAGTGCTGTAACTCCAGGAATGAGAATCAGTGGACACAATGAATAGGTATTTGTTTACATGAGCAGAAGAGAAGCAGCTTCAGATAAAGAATGATGGTAAGAATAAGAATAAAACTAGTGGTACGACTGACATGTTTACATCAGACACAGTTCTATATTGCCATTTGCTTTTAGTTTAAGCGATATAACAGCTTTGGTATATCTTTGATCAGAAGACTTCTGTGAAGTAATCTTTGAAGCTTCTCCAAGTCCAGAAAACTTTATGGGAGGAGTAGAGAAAAAGAAATAGCATATCGCATTGGAAAGGCTTTATTGTTGAGACCTTTGGCATGCAGTTCAAAAGAAAACTGATTGTACAACTCATAACTTTAGGAATGGAGGAATTTAATTTGGAACTGACACAAGGTTCATAGGTTGGTACTAGGCTATCTCCCCTAGGGCCTATACAAACCTAGCCATAGCAATTCCCTGGATATTTCTTCCCACATATTTACTTCCCTGGACCCCTGTCTAGCAGGCGACTGACATGATCCCGGGGTAAATTTCCTATCTCCCATCCATTAATCAAGGTTCCTTTTGAAGAGGGCCAAAGAGGAGCTCTGCTTGACATGTATGGGCAGTCTATTCCAGTGTATGGGAAGTCTCTGGGTCCAGAACCTAGCCCTCCAGCATGTTTTGTTCATTGTAATGACAAGGTTTAGGTCCCTGGAGCATGTGGCTCTGATGGACTGGGATTTCTTTAAGTGTAGCATATCCAGCAGCTCTGGGTTTGACACGGCCTTGTATGTTAAGCAGAGATTGCCTCTAAGTAGACGATATGCGACAGAGTATAGCTGGCATTTTTTTAGTCGGTCAGCATAGGGCATCTGCTTTAGGCCTGTGATTCTTTTAGTGAGGTATTTCTGCGTCCTTTCCAGTTGTTGTAGATGCCTTGTGAGGTACATACCAAATGGGGCATCGTACTCTATGATGGGTCTAATGAGGGGTGAGTACAGTGGGACAATGACCTCCTTTTTCTTTATGAAAAGCCCTTAGTGATGAGGTGTGCCACATAGAAGGATTTCCTGACTGTTGTGGCGATGTGGTTATCGAAGGTGAGACCACTGTCCACCTGTGTTCCTAAGTCTCTTATCACACTTTTGGTGTTTAGTGTACTGCCACCTATGTGGTAATTCATGGATACATGTTTTTTCCCAAGGGGGATAACTATGCACTTGAGCTTGAACCCATGGCTCTGGCACCAAGCATCTGTTTCTGTAAGGCCCTTTTGTAGAATATCTACATAATTTGGGGATTCAATAATGGCTCCCAGTTTGCAGTCATCTGCAAACTTTGTTAGGCAGAGTCTCTCAGTGCTGGCCTGTACTTCAGAGAAGTAGATGCCAAACAAGAGCAGTCCCAGGACTGAACCCTGAGGTACTCCATTTGTCACTTGTCTGGAGCTGGATTTGGAGTTGGCTACTTTTACAGTGTGGGTTCTGTCAGTAAGCCAATTGGCAACCCATCGAGTGATGTAGGGATTTATGCCCAGCTTAGTAAGTTTGTCTATGATTCTTGAGGGTTGGATGGTGTCAAAGACCTTGGTAAGGTCCAGATAGGCTGTGTGGACTGCCTTACCCTTGTCCATGGTTCGGTTCAGGAAACACGATCGGCCCTTCAAGAACTCAAACTGGGTGGGGTCTAGTGTATGAAGGTTGCCAATGTCTTTGTTTAAAAGTTACATGATAATATATTCCATGGCCTTGCAGATCAGGCTTGTCAGATTGATGGAACGTTAGTTCCCAGGATCCAAGGTGGATCCCGCCTTTGGAGTAGGATAACTGTAGCTGTGTGCCACTCGGTGGGCATGAAACCTGAGGTGAGGCTATGATTAAACATGAGACTTAGGTGAGGTGCCAGTTCATTTTGTAGTTCATGTAGTACACAGCCCGGGATGTCGTCTGGTCCCATGGATGCTGTATTCTTAGCTTTGGAGAGTGCGGTTTTTACCTGTGTGGCCATGATTACCAGAATTTGGCAATCTTTCTATATTGAGATGGGCCCTTTAGGGGGTGAGAGGGGGTGAAGTTGGCACTGAATAGATCTGCCAGGATATTGGCAATGTCCTTGGGATCAGTATATTTAATGCCATTCTGTTGTAGCTCAGAGCAGATCTGAGCATTGCCATTTAGATTCTTGACATAGCTATAGAACGCCTTGTGGTTGTCTTTGGAATCTTTGGCAATTTTATTTTTGGAACTAGCTTTGGAGGATTTTATGAGGGATCTCAGCTTCTTACTGAGGCTTGTAAGGGAGTTTTTTGCATCCTGGGATTTTCCTCTTTTCTGCAACAGTTTCTTCCTTCTCTTGTATAGTTTGTTTATGACAGGGGACCACCAGATTGGTTTCCTTTTTTTGGAGGAGAGCATCTTGGTTCTATTTGGTATGGCACAATTCATGCATGAGTGGATATGCTCGTACAGTGCTTTAGTGTAGGATTCGGCAGTCAAACTTTCAGTTCCCATCTGCATGGGTGTCTTGAAGTTTGTCACTTCTGACTTGAGTAGCATGAAGTTGGTCTTGAAGAAGTTTTTTTATGGATGTTTCCTTACTGGGGGGTGGGGGTGGGATGTGGATGTCAAAGGTGATTAGCTTATGATCAGACCTAACCAATAAGGGGGTGACCAATGGTGTGGAGCATCGATTTCCCATGTTGGTAATGACCAGGTCCAGGATATTGGATTTCCTGGTGGGATTATAGATTAGTTGATCCAGGGCGTTGGAATTTATGAATTCCAAGAACCACTGGTCAAAGTGTTGGTACATGAGTAGTTTTCTCAGTTAATGGCAGCGTAGTTGAAATCACCCAGTATTAGGGTGTTTGGTTGTATCTTAATATTTTACAGTATGTTTAAAAAGATGTAGTGAGTATCTTGGGGCATGGTGGGGGATCTGTAGCAAGCTACAGCTTGGATTGCAATGTTAGTTGCACCTGGAGAATTCCGGATGCATTGTGTTGGGCAACTAGCGTGGAGGTGTGAATATCCTTGGCAAATATGGACACTTCTCCACCTTTAGTGTTTTGGTCCTGGTTTGGTGGCCGAAAAGTTTGGTAAGAGTTGTAGCCTGGTATTGCAGGGGTGCTCTCTGGAGACTTGAACCAGGTCTCAGTTACTGCACAGATATCGATGTTCTCCATTTTTAGGAGATAGAAATTGGGTTATGTTAAACTGGATTAAGGTTAAGTATGTAAAAGGAAAGGGTTTTTGAAATAAAGATGATAAATGGAATATATTTTACTAGAAATTAGATAAACATATTAAGAATCAGATTTGGAGATAGCATTAAAATACAAAACAATGGAGAGGAATTCTGGATGAAACAAAGAAGTTTGGTGGAATGGAGGAATTTGATCTTAATACTTTTTCCCTGACAAAATGCAATAAAGTGCATAGCACTAAGAAAAAGTATGAAAACAGAAATGTAGAGACGGGGGAATGGTAAGTGTGAGTTACATTAAATTTGCATGATGAAAAATTACAGCATATTTCAAATAATATAATACTAAATGGGAAAAGAGCAACTTTTAGCTATTAGGGAAAACTGTAGGCCTTCTAAACATTTCATTGAGGAATATACAAAAAGAAGATGTGATCAGTGTTGGGAGCAATGCTATACTGCTTGGAACTATAAACCTTTTGAAGGAAATGTAATGATTCTGGCCCATAGCTCTCAACCTGCAGGCATTGAAAATAAGAACAAAGGCCATTGAAAACAGGAACATCCTGCTAAAAATCTGGACATCTACTTAGCATAAAATGTGAATATCAAATAGCACAATACTCTTCCGGCTTCCAGTAGGAATGTGGCTTACTACTCAGATAGCCATTTAAAAAACTTATAGTCACAAAGAATATGGAAAATATAATTACATTATCAAAGAGACAGTTAAGAATCTGTAGACTTTAATGAACATATTGCAAAGTTTTACCATATAAGGTCATTTATGTTTGCTTCAGAAAAAGGCAGGTGTATTATGTGTCCTCTTCTTTAAATTATTGTGGCCACTGATATGCTGTCCGTATGATGAAGGGGGGAGTTAGAACGTTTTGAGAAGGGAAAAATCAAGCCTGAAAATCAAGATAAACCTCCAAAAATAAAGGCATCCTAAAAAGGCTTGAAAATAGGAACATTCCACCAAAATATGGATGGTTGAGAGACTCTGCCCTGTTTAGTTTGAAGGAATGGACAGAAGAATGAAAAGATATGTGATGGGCAAAATAAATTTATATGTAAAAAAGATGACAAAAAATTAAGAATTGGATGCCAATAAAGTTGGCAATGCTGATTATAAAATCTGTATGGAAATAATGTGAAAAAGCCGAACTATTTTGGAAGAAGTGACAGATGAAGGGGTCTGTAGATTAAAGGGATAAACGAGTGAAGGAAATGTTAGTGATACTAAAAGAAGTAAAAGATTCTATATTAAGGGAAAATAAAGATATAAGACTGACTGCAAGTGATGCAGGAAAAGCATTTGACTTAGTAAGTCTTAAGGCAATGTGGGATATTTTAGGGAAGTATGGGGCTGGGATAAAAATAATAAAAGTATTAAATAAGCATCATGAGATGTCCTGGGTGAAGTTTATGGTATGTGGTTGGTTAGGAAAAAATGGAGATTGAAAGAGGTGAGAAATAGGGGTGTCAGATAAGCGTGCATTTATTTGTGCTAGTAATGAATGCAATAATAAAAGCATGTATTGGAGAAATGAGAGAAGCAGGAATGGGAAATGGAAAGGGATGTAATAGTACCCATGTGTCTTTCATATGCAGATGAGGTAGTTATTGTAACAGAAATATAGCATGGATGTGGGAAACTGTGAAAAGGATGGAAACTGGGCTTATGTAAAGCTGCCTAAAGGTTTTATAGGTCAAAAGTAACGGATTTGTGAAATAAAGATGATAGCGGAAACATATTTTAGTAGAAATGAGATAAACATATTAAGAATCGGGTTTGGAAATAGCAGGAAAATATCAGAATAATGCAGGGAAATTCTGGATGAAATAAAGAAATTTGGTGAAAAACCTTTTAGTTATCCTTTAAAAGCTGTGTTCTTAGCTTTAGAGAATGCAATGGCAACCAAAGAACAGGTTGCCACTGCACTCTCTAAAGTTAAAAATATGGCTTCAATGGGACCTGAAGATATATCAGATTGCCTATTAAACAGATTAAATCAGGACTTATCAGGCCCATTAGGATCGCTATTTAACCACAGCATCCAGACTGGTTTGTCTTGATATTGTGGAGGACAGCAACAGTCATCCCTCTGCATAAAGAGGGACCATCTGCTGTCAAAGAAAATTACAGACCTGTAGGTTTGACTAATCTTATATGTAAGACTATGGAAAAAACAATCATGGACCTCATAAATATTGACAGAAGAAACATCCAAACACTATATCTGACCCAATTCATTGTTGTCCATGGCAGGTCATGCCTATTGAATGTGATGTATTTCTTTGAGAAAGTCACTAAGGCCACAAATGAAGGTAGTGTGAAGGGAGTGTGGGGCAAGGCCTCAAATATAAGTGATGGTTTTCTTTTGTTTAAATTATTCCAAATCATGTTGCAGTGGTGCAGTGGTTTGCATTGTCATCTCATAGCAAGAGGTTCTCTGGTTCGTTTCTCAGCTGGGGTGCCTTATCTGTGTAATCTGCATGTCCTCCCTCCACTCATGTGGGTTTCCTCTGGGTGCTCCAGTTTCATCGCACATTACAAAGACATGCATCTGGAGCATTTCTACCTGGGCCTCCACTGAAAATTGCCTCATTCCAAGTTGGGCTTTCCTGGTAAACAAATGTCAAATAAATACATAAATAAATGAAAGCCATTCATTTCCATTTGCAATCAGTTTAGTTCTATGTTATTTAGCAGATGTTTGTGATCAATGCTGAACTTTTCAATGTATTTGCTGTCAATTAAAGTTTTTTGGTGATATAAAGAAATACGATTAAATATATGTTTATGGAATGAAACAAAACAACAAAAATCTAAGTTTTTGGAGGAGGCAAGCACTCTTGCACCCTCCACACCTCCCACAAATTATATATACCAATTCTGAGCTTGCACTACAGTGGGGAAAAGGGTAAATTCTCTGATCCCCACTGTACCACAATCTCCATACAAATGCTTCAAGTTTTTTGGAAAGTCGAAGGTATGGTCTTGCCTATATGAAGTTTAAGTTTCTGAAAACTTGATAATCTGGAAATCAGGACTTATCAGGCCCATTAGGATCGCTATATAACCACAGCATCCAGACTGGTTTGTCTTGATATTGTGGAGGAATGCAACAGTCATCCCTCTGCATAAAGAGGGACCATCTGCTGACACAGAAAATTACAGACCTGTAAGTTTGACTAATCTTATATGTAAGACTATGGAAAAAACAATCATGGACCTCATAAATAATGACAGAAGAAACATCCAAACACTATATCTGACCCAATTCATCGTTGTCCATGGCAGGTCATGCCTATTGAATGTGGTGTATTTCTTTGAGAAAGTCACTAAGGCCACAAATGAAGGTAGTGTGAAGGGAGTATGGGGCAAGGCCTCAAATATAAGTGATGGTTTTCTTTTGTTTAAATGATTCCAAATCATGTTGCAGTGGTGCAGTGGTTTGCATTGTCATCTCATAGCAAGAGGTTCTCTGGTTCGTTTCTCAGCTGGGGTGCCTTATCTGTGTAATCTGCATGTCCTCCCTCCATTCATGTGGGTTTCCTCTGGGTGCTCCAGTTTCATCGCACATTACAAAGACATGCATCTGGAGCATTTCTACCTGGGCCTCCACTGAAAATTGCCTCATTCCAAGTTGGACTTTCCTGGTAAACAAATGTTAAATAAATACATAAATAAATGAAAGCCATTCATTTCCATTTGCAATCAGTTTAGTTCTATGTTATTTAGCAGATGTTTGTGATCATTGCTGAACTTTTCAATGTATTTGCTGTCAATGAAAGTTTTTTGGTGATATAAAGGAATACGATTAAGTATATGTTTATGGAATGAAACAAAACAACAAAAATCTAAGTTTTTGGAGGAGTCAAGCACTCTTGCACCCTCCACACCTCCCACAAATTATATATACCAATTCTGAGCTTGCACTACAGTGGGGAAAAGGGTAAATTCACTGATCCCCACTGTACCACAATCTCCGTACAAATGCTTCAAGTTTTTTGGAAAGTCGAAGGTATGGTCTTGCTTATATGAAGTTTAAGTTTCTGAAAACTTGATAATCTGACATAAACTCATATATATATATATATATATATATATATATATATATATATATATATTACAAAAAAATTGCCTACTCATTTTTATAATAATATCTACCTGAGCTACCACTAACTGAGGCAGATGAGAATATGCTGAACTACAGTGTCAGTATCCTGATGTGGGAATAGAACCCATTTCTTGGCATTCCTCATTTAGGTTTTCATGATTTCTTTGCTGTCATTATCCCATTCTGTGCTTTTATCTTGGCATTGTGTAAATAGCCCTCCAACGTTTTGAAATGTTTATCCCATATTTTGATGTTTTTGTTAGACCAAACATTGATCTTCCCAATTAATATACTTATATTGTGGCCAAAGAATCATGTCATTAATTTCCCCACTGCTTTAAAATCCATATAATTGTTAATTTTTTAATCATCCATTTTTCAAAATCATTTAATGTTCTTGTCTACTAATGTTTTCTAGTAAATATTTGAAATGTCCTTATATTTATTTTTAAATAAAAAACAAAGGACATTATGGTCTGACAGGCGACGTGGTAAAACTATAGCCTTATCAGTTTTAGTTAATAAATCATACACAACTGAAATCACCTCTTATAACTGAGTAGCCTTTTGGATTATTTAAGAGAATCTACAAATAATGTTTGTCACTTTAACTCCTTTCACAAGGAATCAATATATGATCATTAGTGTAAAGGGTTCCTGTATTTTATTCTACTATTACCATTGCAAGCATTCCTTTAGTATTTGTATATTTGAACAAAACTTTAGGCATCACTGCAGAATTCTTCAGAAGTATAATAATTCCCATTCTCTTTTCTCTAAAGGAATCTTCAACAAGGAACACATATTTTGTATTATTCAAAGGTTTAACACAATTTTCTAATAAATGAGTCCCTTGCAGCAAGCCCATGACTGCTTTATTCAAATTTAAGAAATCATTAAGAGATCTTTTGTATTACCACTGTTAATGCAATTAGGATTAAGTGAAAAAAACATTTAAATTAAATGTTCATTTCCAGTTTTAATGTTCTTTAAATTACTCTTATATCGGAGTTAACTACTTGTAGTTTTATATTTGCTAAATTAAAGTTATTATCCATAAAATATGTGATTCTGTCAATATAGTTCTGAATCCAGTAAAATAAAAAAAGAAAAAAGACAAACCCAGTCATAAAACCTTCTGAATTCTTTAATAAGCTCCAAATTCAAAGAACCTCCTTCATCATGGATTTCCAAGTTCCTAGATTAGTTTAGCTTCCCTAAACTAGGTAACCACTTTGAATCCATAAATACTCTAAAAGACATTTTCCTCAAGAAACCCTTACCATAAACCACTCTGGTGATGTAGGGGGAAGAAACCCTGAACTACAGCCCAGCAGACCCACATTCAAGAAGCTGCTTGGGCAACTGACAGAGAGGCAGGAACATATGGGCATCCACATCCTGAAAGGAAAAGTGTACATCAGTGACCCACTCTTAGTGGAGGTATATTCCATAGATGGGAGTTGTCCTTGGACATAGTCAATGAACTTGCAAGTGGGGAAAACAAAAAATGGGTAGGGCATTGTAAGGCTGCTAGCCCAGCTAGCTATAATTTTGTAAATAATTCTATGACATTTGTGGATATTAATATGATGTGTATGCTTGTCTTACAAATATAAGAGAACTATTTGTTATGTGTATATTAAACTACTGGTGCAGAAGTGTGTGCTGAACTGTATGTTATGTACTGAACTTCAAGAATGTAACCACAGTGTACCCTGCTGGAAAATAGCAGATATGTGTATAAACTATATGCCTG